>NW_027590315.1:300000-473763 GCF_964213995.1 Mustelus asterias | reverse complement strand
GAGAGAGAGTGAGACTGAGAGAGAGAGAGAGTGAGACTGAGTGAGAGAGAGAGAGTGAGACCGACTGAGTGAGAGAGAGAGAGTGAGACTGACTGAGTGAGAGAGAGAGAGCGAGACTGAGTGAGAGAGAGAGAGCGAGACTGAGTGAGAGAGAGAGAGCGAGACTGAGTGAGAGAGAGAGCGAGACTGAGTGAGAGAGAGAGCGAGACTGAGTGAGAGAGAGAGAGAGCGAGACAGAGTGAGAGAGAGCGAGACAGAGAGAGAGAGAAAGCAAGACTGAGAGAGAGAGAGAGCGAGACTGAGTGAGAGAGAGGGAGAGACTGAGTGAGAGGGAAAGCGAGACTGAGTGAGAGAGAGAGCGAGACAGAGTGAGAGAGAGAGCGAGACAGAGTGAGAGAGAGAGCGAGACTGAGAGAGAGAGAGAGCGAGACTGAGAGAGAGAGAGCGAGACTGAGTGAGAGAGAGAGAGCGAGACTGAGCGAGAGAGAGAGAGCGAGACAGTGTGAGAGAGAGAGAGAGAGTGAGACAGTGTGAGAGAAAGAGAGCGCGAGACTGAGTGAGAGAGCGAGAGAGCGAGACTGCGTGAGAGAAAGGGAGCGACACTGAGCGAGAGAGAGCGAGACAGAGAGAGCGCGAGACTGAGTGAGAGAGAGCGAGACAGAGAGAGAGAGAGCGAGACTGCGTGAGAGGAAGAGAGCGAGACTGAGTGAGAGAGAGAGGGCGAGACTGCGTGAGAGGAAGAGAGCGAGACTGAGTGAGAGAGAGAGAGACAGGGAGAGAGAGCGATACTGAGAGAGAGAGACAGGGAGAGAGAGGGAGCAATACTGAGAGAGAGAGCGAGACTGCGTGAGAGAAAGAGAGCGAGACAGAGAGAGAGAGAGTGAGACTGAGTGAGAGAGAGAGAGACTGAGTGAGAGAGAGAGCGAGACAGTGTGTGAGTGAGAGAGAGAGCGAGACTGAGTGTGAGAGAGAGCGTGACTGAGAGAGAGAGAGCGAGACAGAGAGTGCGAGACAGAGTGAGTGAGAGAGATCGAAACTGAGAGAGAGCGAGACAGTGTGTGAGTGAGAGAGAGAGCGAGACTGAGTGAGAGAGAGAGCGTGACTGAGTGACAGAGAGAGAGAGCGAGACAGAGTGAGTGAGAGAGAGAGCGAGACTGAGTGAGAGAGAGAGAGCGAGACTGAGTGAGAGAGAGAGAGCGAGACTGAGTGAGAGAGCGAGACTGAGTGAGAGAGAGAAAGTGAGACTGAGTGAGGGAGAGAGAGCGAGACAGAGTGAGAGAGAGAGAGCGAGACTGAGTGAGAGAGAGAGCGAGACTGAGTGAGAGAGCGAGACTGAGTGAGAGAGAGAGAGCGAGACTGAGTGAGAGAGAGAGAGGGTGACTGAGTGAGAGAGAGCGAGACTGAGTGAGAGAGAGCGAGACTGAGTGAGAGGGAGAGAGCGAGACAGGGAGAGAGAGAGCGAGACAGTGTGAGTGTGAGAGAGAGCGAGACTGAGAGAGAGAGAGCGAGACTGAGAGAGAGAGAGTGAGACTGAGTGAGAGAAAGAGAGTGAGACTGAGTGAGAGAGAGAGAGCGAGACTGAGTGAGAGAGAGAGAGCGAGACTGAGTGAGAGAGAGAGAGCGAGACTGAGTGAGATAGAGAGAGTGCGAGACTGAGTGAGAGAGAGAGAGCGAGACTGAGTGAGAGAGAGAGCGAGACTGAGTGAGAGAGAGAGCGAGACTGAGTGAGAGAGAGAGCGATTCAGAGTGAGAGAGAGCGAGACAGAGAGAGAGAGAGCGAGACAGTGTGAGTGTGAGAGAGAGCGAGACTGAGAGAGAGAGAGAGAGCGAGACAGAGAAAGAGAGAGAGCGAGACTGAGTGAGAGAGAGAGAGCGAGACTGAGTGAGAGAGAGAGAGCGAGACTGTGTGAGAGAGAGAGCGAGACAGAGAGAGAGCGAGTGAGAGAGAGGGAGCGAGACAGAGAGAGAGAGAGAGCGAGACAGAGAGAGAGAGAGTGAGACTGAGAGAGAGAGAGAGT
This sequence comes from Mustelus asterias, assembly GCF_964213995.1. NCBI lineage: Eukaryota > Metazoa > Chordata > Chondrichthyes > Carcharhiniformes > Triakidae > Mustelus > Mustelus asterias. The sequence goes on along the minus strand of NW_027590315.1, from coordinate 471,745 downwards.
GAGACTGAGAGAGAGAGAGAGTGAGACTGAGAGAGAGAGAGAGTGAGACTGAGAGAGAGAGAGAGTGAGACTGAGTGAGAGAGAGAGAGTGAGACCGACTGAGTGAGAGAGAGAGAGTGAGACTGACTGAGTGAGAGAGAGAGAGCGAGACTGAGTGAGAGAGAGAGAGCGAGACTGAGTGAGAGAGAGAGAGCGAGACTGAGTGAGAGAGAGAGCGAGACTGAGTGAGAGAGAGAGCGAGACTGAGTGAGAGAGAGAGAGAGCGAGACAGAGTGAGAGAGAGCGAGACAGAGAGAGAGAGAAAGCAAGACTGAGAGAGAGAGAGAGCGAGACTGAGAGAGAGAGAGGGAGAGACTGAGTGAGAGGGAAAGCGAGACTGAGTGAGAGAGAGAGCGAGACAGAGTGAGAGAGAGAGCGAGACTGAGAGAGAGAGAGAGCGAGACTGAGAGAGAGAGAGCGAGACTGAGTGAGAGAGAGAGAGCGAGACTGAGTGAGAGAGAGAGAGCGAGACTGAGAGAGAGGGAGAGAAAACGAGACAGAGTGTGCGAAAGAGAGAGCGAGGCAGAGAGAATGAGAGAGCGGGACTGAGGGAGAGAGAGAGAGCAAGACTGAGTGCGTGAGAGAGAGAGCGAGACAGGGAGGGAGAGAGAGCGTGAGACAGTGGGGGAGAGAGAGCGAGACATGGAGAGTGAGAGCGCGAGACAAGCCGAGAGAGAGAGCGAGCCGAGAGAGAGAGAGCGAAACTGAGTGAGAGAGAGAGAGCGATACTGTGTGAGAGAGAGAGCGAGACTGAGTGAGAGAGAGAGAGCGAGACTGAGTGAGAGAGCGAGACTGAGTGAGAGAGAGAGAGAGAGAGCGAGACTGAGTGAGAGAGATAGAGCGAGACTGAGTGAGAGAGAGAGCGAGACTAAGAGAGAGAGAGAGAGCGAGACTGAGTGAGAGAGAGGGAGAGACTGAGTGAGAGAGAGAGAAAGTGAGACTGAGTGAGAGAGAGAGAGCGAGACAGAGTGAGAGAGAGAGAGCGAGACAGAGTGAGAGAGAGAGAGCGAGACTGAGTGAGAGAGAGAGCGAGACTGAGTGAGAGAGAGAGCGAGACTGAGTGAGAGAGAGAGAGCGAGACTGAGTGAGAGAGAGAGAGGGTGACTGAGTGAGAGAGAGCGAGACTGAGTGAGAGAGAGCGAGACTGAGTGAGAGGGAGAGAGTGAGACAGGGAGAGAGAGAGCGAGATTGAGTGAGAGAAAGTGAAACTGAGTGAGAGAGAGAGCGAGACTATGTGAGAGAGAGAGAAAGAGAGACTGAGTGAGAGAGAGTGAGCGAGACAGAGTGTGAGAGAGAGAGCAAGACTGAGTGAGAGAGAGGGAGAGACTGAGTGAGAGGGAAAGCGAGACTGAGTGAGAGAGAGCGAGACTGAGTGAGAGAGAAAGAGCGAGACTGTGTGAGAGAGAGAGAGACTGAGTGAGAGAGAGAGACCTCGATACAGGGAGAGAGAGAGACTGAGTGAGAGAGAGAGAGAGAGAGCGAGACTGTGTGAGAGAGAGAGAGACTGAGTGAGAGAGAGAGAGAGAGCGAGACTGTGTGAGAGAGAGAGAGACTGAGTGAGAGAGAGAGAGCGAGACTGAGTGAGAGAGAGAGACTGAGTGAGAGAGAGAGAGCTCGATACAGGGAGAGCGAGAGAGCGTGGGACAGGGAGCGAGAGAGAGGGCGAGACGGAGAGAGAGGGCGCGTGAGACGGAGAGAGAGAGAGCGCGAGACAGGGAGAGAGAGAGAGAGAGCGCGAGCCAGGGAGAGAGAGAGAGTGCGAGACAGGTAGAGAGAGAGAGCGTAAGACAGGGAGGGAGATAGAGAGAGCGCGAGACAGTAGGGGAGAGAGAGAGCGAGACAGGGAGAGTGAGCGCGAGACACGCAGAGAGAGAGAACGAAACTGAGTGAGAGAGAGAGCGCGAGACTCAGTGAGAGAGAGCGAGAGAGAGAGAGGGAGCGAGACTGAGTGAGAGAGGGGGAGAGACTGAGTGAGAGAGAGGGAAAGCGAGACTGAGTGAGAGAGAGAGCGAGACAGAGTGAGAGAGAGAGCGAGACTGAGAGACAGAGAGAGCGAGACTGAGAGAGAGAGCGAGACTGACTGTTTGAGAGAGAGAGAGCGAGACTGAGTGAGAGAAAGAGAGAGCGAGACTGAGTGAGAGAGTGAGAGAGAGAGAGCGAGACTGAGAGAAAGAGAGAGCAAGACTGAGTGAGAGAGAGAGAGTGAGACTGAGAGAGAGAGTGAGGGACCGAGACAGAGTGAAAGAGAGAGGGAGACAGCGAGAGAGAGAGCGAGACTGAAAGAGAGAGGGACAGCGAGACCGAGTCAGAGAGACTGAGTGAGAGCGAGACAGAGTGAGAGAGAGCGAGACTGAGTGAGAGAGGGAGAGAGCGAGACTGAGTGAGAGAGGGAGAGAGCGAGACTGAAAGAGAGAGGGACAGCGAGACCGAGTCAGAGAGACTGAGTGAGAGAGAGACTGAGTGAGAGTGAGAGCGAGACTGAGTGAGAGAGAGAGAGAGAGCAAGACTGAGTGAGAGAGAGAGAGCGAGACTGAGTGAGAGAGAGAGAGGGTGACTGAGTGAGAGAGAGCGAGACTGAGTGAGAGAGAGAGAGAGCGAGACTGAGTGAGAGAGAGAGAGCGAGACTGAGTGAGAGAGAGAGAGGGTGACTGAGTGAGAGAGAGAGCGAGACTGAGTGAGAGAGAGAGAGAGAGCAAGACTGAGTGAGAGAGAGAGAGCGAGACTGAGTGAGAGAGAGAGAGGGTGACTGAGTGAGAGAGAGCGAGACTGAGTGAGAGAGAGAGAGAGCGAGACTGAGTGAGAGAGAGAGAGCGAGACTGAGTGAGAGAGAGAGAGGGTGACTGAGTGAGAGAGAGCGAGACTGAGTGAGAGAGAGCGAGACTGAGTGAGAGGGAGAGAGTGAGACAGGGAGAGAGAGAGCGAGATTGAGTGAGAGAAAGTGAAACTGAGTGAGAGAGAGAGCGAGACTATGTGAGAGAGCGAGAAAGAGAGACTGAGTGAGAGAGAGTGAGCGAGACAGAGTGTGAGAGAGAGCGTGACTGAGAGAGAGAGAGCGAGACAGAGAGTGCGAGACAGAGTGAGTGAGAGAGATCGAAACTGAGAGAGAGCGAGACAGTGTGTGAGTGAGAGAGAGAGCGAGACTGAGTGAGAGAGAGAGCGTGACTGAGTGACAGAGAGAGAGAGCGAGACAGAGTGAGTGAGAGAGAGAGCGAGACTGAGTGAGAGAGAGAGAGCGAGACTGAGTGAGAGAGAGCGAGACTGAGTGAGAGAGAGAGCGAGACTGAGTGAGAGAGAGAGAGCGAGACTGAGTGAGAGAGAGAGAGGGTGACTGAGTGAGAGAGAGCGAGACTGAGTGAGAGAGAGCGAGACTGAGTGAGAGGGAGAGAGCGAGACAGGGAGAGAGAGAGCGAGACAGTGTGAGTGTGAGAGAGAGCGAGACTGAGAGAGAGAGAGCGAGACTGAGAGAGAGAGAGTGAGACTGAGTGAGAGAAAGAGAGTGAGACTGACTGAGTGAGAGAGAGAGAGCGAAACTGAGTGAGAGAGAGAGAGCGATACTGTGTGAGAGAGAGAGCGAGACTGAGTGAGAGAGAGAGAGCGAGACTGAGTGAGAGAGAGAGAGAGCGAGACTGAGTGAGAGAGAGAGCGAGACTGAGTGAGAGAGAGAGAGCGAGACTGAGTGAGAGAGAGAGCGAGACTGAGTGAGAGAGAGAGCGAGACTGAGTGAGAGAGAGAGAGAGCGATTCAGAGTGAGAGAGAGCGAGACAGAGAGAGAGAGAGCGAGACAGTGTGAGTGTGAGAGAGCGAGACTGAGAGAGAGAGAGAGAGCGAGACAGAGAAAGAGAGAGAGCGAGACTGAGTGAGAGAGAGAGAGCGAGACTGAGTGAGAGAGAGAGAGCGAGACTGTGTGAGAGAGAGAGCGAGACAGAGAGCGAGTGAGAGAGAGGGAGCGAGACAGAGAGAGAGAGGGAGCGAGACTGAGTGAGAGAGAGGGAGAGACTGAGTGAGAGAGAGGGAAAGCGAGACTGAGTGAGAGAGAGAGCGAGACAGAGTGAGAGAGAGAGCGAGACTGAGAGACAGAGAGAGCGAGACTGAGTGAGAGAGCGAGACTGACTGTTTGAGAGAGAGAGAGCGAGACTGAGTGAGAGTAAGAGAGAGCGAGACTGAGTGAGAGAGAGAGAGAGCGAGACTAAGTGAGAGAGAGAGAGCGAGACTGAGAGAAAGAGAGAGCAAGACTGAGTGAGAGAGAGAGAGTGAGACTGAGAGAGAGAGTGAGGGACCGAGACAGAGTGAGAGAGAGAGGGAGACAGCGAGAGAGAGAGCGAGACTGAAAGAGAGAGGGACAGCGAGACCGAGTCAGAGAGACTGAGTGAGAGCGAGACTGAGTGAGAGTGAGAGAGAGCGAGACTGAGTGAGAGAGGGAGAGAGCGAGACTGAGTGAGAGAGGGAGAGAGCGAGACTGAAAGAGAGAGGGACAGCGAGACCGAGTCAGAGAGACTGAGTGAGAGAGAGACTGAGTGAGAGTGAGAGAGAGCGAGACTGAGTGAGAGAGAGAGAGCGAGACTGAGTGAGAGAGGGAGAGAGCGAGACTGAGTGAGAGAGAGTGAGCGAGACAGAGTGAGAGAGAGAGCGAGACTGAGTGAGAGAGAGAGCGAGACTGAGTGAGAGAGAGAGCGAGACTGAGTGTGAGAGAGAGCGAGACTGAGTGAGAGAGAGAGCGAGACTGATTGTGAGAGAGAGAGAGACTGAGTGAGAGAGAGAGAGAGCGAGACTGAGTGAGAGAGAGCGAGACTGAGTGTGAGAGAGAGAGCGAGACTGTGTGAGAGAGAGAGAGAGCGAGACTGTGTGAGAGAGAGAGAGAGAGCGAGACCGAGTCAGAGAGACTGAGTGAGAGCGAGAAAGGGAGCGAGACTGAGTGAGAGAGAGAGAGAGCGAGACTGAGTGAGAGAGAGACTGCGAGACCGAGTCAGAGAGACTGAGTGAGAGCGAGAAAGGGAGCGAGACTGAGTGAGAGTGAGAGAGAGCGAGACTGAGTGAGAGAGAGAGAGCGAGACTGAGTGAGAGAGAGTGAGCGAGACAGAGTGTGCGAGAGAGACTGAGTGAGAGAGAGAGCGAGACTGACTGAGAGAGAGACTGAGTGAGAGAGAGAGAGCGAGACTGTGTGAGAGAGAGAGAGAGAGCGAGACTGTGTGAGAGAGAGAGAGAGCGAGACCGAGTCAGAGAGACTGAGTGAGAGCGAGAAAGGGAGCGAGACTGAGTGAGAGTGAGAGAGAGCGAGACTGAGTCAGAGAGACTGAGTGAGAGCGAGAAAGGGAGCGAGACTGAGTGAGAGTGAGAGAGAGCGAGACTGAGTGAGAGAGAGAGAGCGAGACTGAGTGAGAGAGGGAGAGAGTGAGACTAAGTGAGAAAGAGAGCGAGACTGAGTGAGAGAGGGAGAGAGCGAGACTGAGTGAGAGAGAGTGAGCGAGACAGAGTGTGCGAGAGAGACTGAGTGAGAGAGAGAGAGCGAGACTGAGTGAGAGAGGGAGAGAGAGCGAGACTGAGTGAGAGAGAGTGAGCGAGACAGAGTGTGCGAGAGAGACTGAGTGAGAGAGAGAGCGAGACTGAGTGAGAGAGAAAGAGAGAGCAAGACTGAGTGAGAGAGAGAGAGCGAGACTGAGTGAGAGAGAGAGAGGGTGACTGAGTGAGAGAGAGCGAGACTGAGTGAGAGAGAGAGAGAGCGAGACTGAGTGAGAGAGAGAGAGCGAGACTGAGTGAGAGAGAGAGCGAGACTGAGAGAGAGAGAGAGCAAGACTGAGTGAGAGAGAGAGAGCGAGACTGAGTGAGAGAGAGAGAGGGTGACTGAGTGAGAGAGAGCGAGACTGAGTGAGAGAGAGAGAGAGCGAGACTGAGTGAGAGAGAGAGAGCGAGACTGAGTGAGAGAGAGAACGAGACTGAGTGAGAGAGCGAGACTGAGTGAGAGAGAGAGAGCGAGACTGAGTGAGAGAGAGAGAGGGTGACTGAGTGAGAGAGAGCGAGACTGAGTGAGAGAGAGCGAGACAGAGTGAGAGGGAGAGAGCGAGACAGGGAGAGAGAGAGCGAGACAGTGTGAGTGTGAGAGAGAGCGAGACTGAGAGAGAGAGAGCGAGACTGAGAGAGAGAGAGTGAGACTGAGTGAGAGAAAGAGAGTGAGACTGACTGAGTGAGAGAGAGAGAGCGAAACTGAGTGAGAGAGAGAGAGCGATACTGTGTGAGAGAGAGAGCGAGACTGAGTGAGAGAGAGAGAGCGAGACTGAGTGAGAGAGAGAGAGAGCGAGACTGAGTGAGAGAGAGAGAGAGCGAGACTGAGTGAGAGAGAGAGAGCGAGACTGAGTGAGAGAGAGAGCGAGACTGAGTGAGAGAGAGAGCGATTCAGAGTGAGAGAGAGCGAGACAGAGAGAGAGAGAGCGAGACAGTGTGAGTGTGAGAGAGCGAGACTGAGAGAGAGAGAGAGAGCGAGACAGAGAAAGAGAGAGAGCGAGACTGAGTGAGAGAGAGAGCGAGACTGAGTGAGAGAGAGAGAGCGAGACTGTGTGAGAGAGAGAGCGAGACAGAGAGCGAGTGAGAGAGAGGGAGCGAGACAGAGAGAGAGAGGGAGCGAGACTGAGTGAGAGAGAGGGAGAGACTGAGTGAGAGAGAGGGAAAGCGAGACTGAGTGAGAGAGAGAGCGAGACAGAGTGAGAGAGAGAGCGAGACTGAGAGACAGAGAGAGCGAGACTGAGTGAGAGAGCGAGACTGACTGTTTGAGAGAGAGAGAGCGAGACTGAGTGAGAGAAAGAGAGAGCGAGACTGAGTGAGAGAGAGAGAGCGAGACTAAGTGAGAGAGAGAGAGCGAGACTGAGAGAAAGAGAGAGCAAGACTGAGTGAGAGAGAGAGAGTGAGACTGAGAGAGAGAGTGAGGGACCGAGACAGAGTGAGAGAGAGAGGGAGACAGCGAGAGAGAGAGCGAGACTGAAAGAGAGAGGGACAGCGAGACCGAGTCAGAGAGACTGAGTGAGAGCGAGACTGAGTGAGAGTGAGAGAGAGCGAGACTGAGTGAGAGAGGGAGAGAGCGAGACTGAGTGAGAGAGGGAGAGAGCGAGACTGAAAGAGAGAGGGACAGCGAGACCGAGTCAGAGAGACTGAGTGAGAGAGAGACTGAGTGAGAGTGAGAGAGAGCGAGACTGAGTGAGAGAGAGAGAGCGAGACTGAGTGAGAGAGGGAGAGAGCGAGACTGAGTGAGAGAGAGTGAGCGAGACAGAGTGAGAGAGAGAGCGAGACTGAGTGAGAGAGAGAGCGAGACTGAGTGAGAGAGAGAGCGACACTGAGTGTGAGAGAGAGCGAGACTGAGTGAGAGAGAGAGCGAGACTGATTGTGAGAGAGAGAGAGACTGAGTGAGAGAGAGAGAGAGCGAGACTGAGTGAGAGAGAGAGCGAGACTGAGTGTGAGAGAGAGAGCGAGACTGTGTGAGAGAGAGAGAGAGCGAGACTGTGTGAGAGAGAGAGAGAGCGAGACCGAGTCAGAGAGACTGAGTGAGAGCGAGAAAGGGAGCGAGACTGAGTGAGAGAGAGAGAGAGCGAGACTGAGTGAGAGAGAGACTGCGAGACCGAGTCAGAGAGACTGAGTGAGAGCGAGAAAGGGAGCGAGACTGAGTGAGAGTGAGAGAGAGCGAGACTGAGTGAGAGAGAGAGAGCGAGACTGAGTGAGAGAGAGTGAGCGAGACAGAGTGTGCGAGAGAGACTGAGTGAGAGAGAGAGCGAGACTGACTGAGAGAGAGACTGAGTGAGAGAGAGAGAGCGAGACTGTGTGAGAGAGAGAGAGAGAGCGAGACTGTGTGAGAGAGAGAGAGAGCGAGACCGAGTCAGAGAGACTGAGTGAGAGCGAGAAAGGGAGCGAGACTGAGTGAGAGTGAGAGAGAGCGAGACTGAGTCAGAGAGACTGAGTGAGAGCGAGAAAGGGAGCGAGACTGAGTGAGAGTGAGAGAGAGCGAGACTGAGTGAGAGAGAGAGAGCGAGACTGAGTGAGAGAGGGAGAGAGTGAGACTAAGTGAGAAAGAGAGCGAGACTGAGTGAGAGAGGGAGAGAGCGAGACTGAGTGAGAGAGAGTGAGCGAGACAGAGTGTGCGAGAGAGACTGAGTGAGAGAGAGAGAGCGAGACTGAGTGAGAGAGGGAGAGAGAGCGAGACTGAGTGAGAGAGAGTGAGCGAGACAGAGTGTGCGAGAGAGACTGAGTGAGTGTGCGAGAGAGACTGAGTGAGAGAGAGAGCGAGACTGAGTGAGAGAGAAAGAGAGAGCAAGACTGAGTGAGAGAGAGAGAGCGAGACTGAGTGAGAGAGAGAGAGGGTGACTGAGTGAGAGAGAGCGAGACTGAGTGAGAGAGAGAGAGAGCGAGACTGAGTGAGAGAGAGAGAGCGAGACTGAGTGAGAGAGAGAGCGAGACTGAGTGAGAGAGAGAGCGAGACTGAGAGAGAGAGAGAGCAAGACTGAGTGAGAGAGAGAGAGCGAGACTGAGTGAGAGAGAGAGAGGGTGACTGAGTGAGAGAGAGCGAGACTGAGTGAGAGAGAGAGAGAGCGAGACTGAGTGAGAGAGAGAGAGCGAGACTGAGTGAGAGAGAGAGAGGGTGACTGAGTGAGAGAGAGAGCGAGACTGAGTGAGAGAGAGAGAGAGCGAGACTGAGTGAGAGAGAGAGAGAGCGAGACTGAGTGAGAGAGAGAGAGGGTGACTGAGTGAGAGAGAGCGAGACTGAGTGAGAGAGAGAGAGCGAGACTGAGTGAGAGAGGGAGAGAGCGAGACTGAGTGAGAGAGAGTGAGCGAGACAGAGTGAGAGAGAGAGCGAGACTGAGTGAGAGAGAGAGCGAGACTGAGTGAGAGAGAGAGCGAGACTGAGTGTGAGAGAGAGCGAGACTGAGTGAGAGAGAGAGCGAGACTGATTGTGAGAGAGAGAGAGACTGAGTGAGAGAGAGAGAGAGCGAGACTGAGTGAGAGAGAGAGCGAGACTGAGTGTGAGAGAGAGAGCGAGACTGTGTGAGAGAGAGAGAGAGCGAGACTGTGTGAGAGAGAGAGAGAGAGCGAGACCGAGTCAGAGAGACTGAGTGAGAGCGAGAAAGGGAGCGAGACTGAGTGAGAGAGAGAGAGAGCGAGACTGAGTGAGAGAGAGACTGCGAGACCGAGTCAGAGAGACTGAGTGAGAGCGAGAAAGGGAGCGAGACTGAGTGAGAGTGAGAGAGAGCGAGACTGAGTGAGAGAGAGAGAGCGAGACTGAGTGAGAGAGAGTGAGCGAGACAGAGTGTGCGAGAGAGACTGAGTGAGAGAGAGAGCGAGACTGACTGAGAGAGAGACTGAGTGAGAGAGAGAGAGCGAGACTGTGTGAGAGAGAGAGAGAGAGCGAGACTGTGTGAGAGAGAGAGAGAGCGAGACCGAGTCAGAGAGACTGAGTGAGAGCGAGAAAGGGAGCGAGACTGAGTGAGAGTGAGAGAGAGCGAGACTGAGTCAGAGAGACTGAGTGAGAGCGAGAAAGGGAGCGAGACTGAGTGAGAGTGAGAGAGAGCGAGACTGAGTGAGAGAGAGAGAGCGAGACTGAGTGAGAGAGGGAGAGAGTGAGACTAAGTGAGAAAGAGAGCGAGACTGAGTGAGAGAGGGAGAGAGCGAGACTGAGTGAGAGAGAGTGAGCGAGACAGAGTGTGCGAGAGAGACTGAGTGAGAGAGAGAGAGCGAGACTGAGTGAGAGAGGGAGAGAGAGCGAGACTGAGTGAGAGAGAGTGAGCGAGACAGAGTGTGCGAGAGAGACTGAGTGAGAGAGAGAGCGAGACTGAGTGAGAGAGAAAGAGAGAGCAAGACTGAGTGAGAGAGAGAGAGCGAGACTGAGTGAGAGAGAGAGAGGGTGACTGAGTGAGAGAGAGCGAGACTGAGTGAGAGAGAGAGAGAGCGAGACTGAGTGAGAGAGAGAGAGCGAGACTGAGAGAGAGAGAGAGCGAGACTGAGAGAGAGAGAGAGCAAGACTGAGTGAGAGAGAGAGAGCGAGACTGAGTGAGAGAGAGAGAGGGTGACTGAGTGAGAGAGAGCGAGACTGAGTGAGAGAGAGAGAGAGCGAGACTGAGTGAGAGAGAGAGAGCGAGACTGAGTGAGAGAGAGAGCGAGACTGAGTGAGAGAGCGAGACTGAGTGAGAGAGAGAGAGCGAGACTGAGTGAGAGAGAGAGAGGGTGACTGAGTGAGAGAGAGCGAGACTGAGTGAGAGAGAGCGAGACAGAGTGAGAGGGAGAGAGCGAGACAGGGAGAGAGAGAGCGAGACAGTGTGAGTGTGAGAGAGAGCGAGACTGAGAGAGAGAGAGCGAGACTGAGAGAGAGAGAGTGAGACTGAGTGAGAGAAAGAGAGTGAGACTGACTGAGTGAGAGAGAGAGAGCGAAACTGAGTGAGAGAGAGAGAGCGATACTGTGTGAGAGAGAGAGCGAGACTGAGTGAGAGAGAGAGAGCGAGACTGAGTGAGAGAGAGAGAGAGCGAGACTGAGTGAGAGAGAGAGAGAGCGAGACTGAGTGAGAGAGAGAGAGCGAGACTGAGTGAGAGAGAGAGCGAGACTGAGTGAGAGAGAGAGCGAGACTGAGTGAGAGAGAGAGCGATTCAGAGTGAGAGAGAGCGAGACAGAGAGAGAGAGAGCGAGACAGTGTGAGTGTGAGAGAGCGAGACTGAGAGAGAGAGAGAGAGCGAGACAGAGAAAGAGAGAGAGCGAGACTGAGTGAGAGAGAGAGAGCGAGACTGAGTGAGAGAGAGAGAGCGAGACTGTGTGAGAGAGAGAGCGAGACAGAGAGCGAGTGAGAGAGAGGGAGCGAGACAGAGAGAGAGAGGGAGCGAGACTGAGTGAGAGAGAGGGAGAGACTGAGTGAGAGAGAGGGAAAGCGAGACTGAGTGAGAGAGAGAGCGAGACAGAGTGAGAGAGAGAGCGAGACTGAGAGACAGAGAGAGCGAGACTGAGTGAGAGAGCGAGACTGACTGTTTGAGAGAGAGAGAGCGAGACTGAGTGAGAGAAAGAGAGAGCGAGACTGAGTGAGAGAGAGAGAGCGAGACTAAGTGAGAGAGAGAGAGCGAGACTGAGAGAAAGAGAGAGCAAGACTGAGTGAGAGAGAGAGAGTGAGACTGAGAGAGAGAGTGAGGGACCGAGACAGAGTGAGAGAGAGAGGGAGACAGCGAGAGAGAGAGCGAGACTGAAAGAGAGAGGGACAGCGAGACCGAGTCAGAGAGACTGAGTGAGAGCGAGACTGAGTGAGAGTGAGAGAGAGCGAGACTGAGTGAGAGAGGGAGAGAGCGAGACTGAGTGAGAGAGGGAGAGAGCGAGACTGAAAGAGAGAGGGACAGCGAGACCGAGTCAGAGAGACTGAGTGAGAGAGAGACTGAGTGAGAGTGAGAGAGAGCGAGACTGAGTGAGAGAGAGAGAGCGAGACTGAGTGAGAGAGGGAGAGAGCGAGACTGAGTGAGAGAGAGTGAGCGAGACAGAGTGAGAGAGAGAGCGAGACTGAGTGAGAGAGAGAGCGAGACTGAGTGAGAGAGAGAGCGAGACTGAGTGTGAGAGAGAGCGAGACTGAGTGAGAGAGAGAGCGAGACTGATTGTGAGAGAGAGAGACTGAGTGAGAGAGAGAGAGAGCGAGACTGAGTGAGAGAGAGAGCGAGACTGAGTGTGAGAGAGAGAGCGAGACTGTGTGAGAGAGAGAGAGAGCGAGACTGTGTGAGAGAGAGAGAGAGAGCGAGACCGAGTCAGAGAGACTGAGTGAGAGCGAGAAAGGGAGCGAGACTGAGTGAGAGAGAGAGAGAGCGAGACTGAGTGAGAGAGAGACTGCGAGACCGAGTCAGAGAGACTGAGTGAGAGCGAGAAAGGGAGCGAGACTGAGTGAGAGTGAGAGAGAGCGAGACTGAGTGAGAGAGAGAGAGCGAGACTGAGTGAGAGAGAGTGAGCGAGACAGAGTGTGCGAGAGAGACTGAGTGAGAGAGAGAGCGAGACTGACTGAGAGAGAGACTGAGTGAGAGAGAGAGAGCGAGACTGTGTGAGAGAGAGAGCGAGACTGTGTGAGAGAGAGAGAGAGCGAGACCGAGTCAGAGAGACTGAGTGAGAGCGAGAAAGGGAGCGAGACTGAGTGAGAGTGAGAGAGAGCGAGACTGAGTCAGAGAGACTGAGTGAGAGCGAGAAAGGGAGCGAGACTGAGTGAGAGTGAGAGAGAGCGAGACTGAGTGAGAGAGAGAGAGCGAGACTGAGTGAGAGAGGGAGAGAGTGAGACTAAGTGAGAAAGAGAGCGAGACTGAGTGAGAGAGGGAGAGAGCGAGACTGAGTGAGAGAGAGTGAGCGAGACAGAGTGTGCGAGAGAGACTGAGTGAGAGAGAGAGAGCGAGACTGAGTGAGAGAGGGAGAGAGAGCGAGACTGAGTGAGAGAGAGTGAGCGAGACAGAGTGTGCGAGAGAGACTGAGTGAGAGAGAGAGCGAGACTGAGTGAGAGAGAAAGAGAGAGCAAGACTGAGTGAGAGAGAGAGAGCGAGACTGAGTGAGAGAGAGAGAGGGTGACTGAGTGAGAGAGAGCGAGACTGAGAGAGAGAGAGAGAGCGAGACTGAGTGAGAGAGAGAGAGCGAGACTGAGTGAGAGAGAGAGCGAGACTGAGTGAGAGAGAGAGCGAGACTGAGAGAGAGAGAGAGCAAGACTGAGTGAGAGAGAGAGAGCGAGACTGAGTGAGAGAGAGAGAGGGTGACTGAGTGAGAGAGAGCGAGACTGAGTGAGAGAGAGAGAGAGCGAGACTGAGTGAGAGAGAGAGAGCGAGACTGAGTGAGAGAGAGAGAGGGTGACTGAGTGAGAGAGAGAGCGAGACTGAGTGAGAGAGAGAGAGAGCGAGACTGAGTGAGAGAGAGAGAGAGCGAGACTGAGTGAGAGAGAGAGAGGGTGACTGAGTGAGAGAGAGCGAGACTGAGTGAGAGAGAGAGAGAGCGAGACTGAATGAGAGAGAGAGAGCGAGACTGAGTGAGAGAGAGAGAGGGTGACTGAGTGAGAGAGAGAGCGAGACTGAGTGAGAGAGAGAGGGTGACTGAGTGAGAGAGAGAGGGTGACTGAGTGAGAGAGAGAGCGAGACTGTGTGAGAGAGAGAGAGAGCGAGACTGAGTGAGAGAGAGAGAGCGAGACTGAGTGAGAGAGAGAGAGGGTGACTGAGTGAGAGAGAGCCAGACTGAGTGAGAGAGAGCGAGACTGAGTGAGAGGGAGAGAGTGAGACAGGGAGAGAGAGAGCGAGATTGAGTGAGAGAAAGTGAAACTGAGTGAGAGAGAGTGCGAGACTATGTGAGAGAGAGAGAAAGAGAGACTGAGTGAGAGAGAGTGAGCGAGACAGAGTGTGAGAGAGAGAGCGAGACTGAGTGAGAGAGAGGGAGAGACTGAGTGAGAGGGAAAGCGAGACTGAGTGAGAGAGAGAGAGAGACTGAGTGAGAGAGAGAGAGCGAGACTGTGTGAGAGAGTGAGCGAGACAGAGTGAGAGAGAGAGAGCGAGACTGTGTGAGAGAGAGAGAGACTGAGTGAGAGAGAGAGAGACTGAGTGAGAGAGAGAGAGAGAGAGCGAGACTGTGTGAGAGAGAGAGAGACTGAGTGAGAGAGAGAGACTGAGTGAGAGAGAGAGAGACTGAGTGAGAGAGAGAGAGAGAGAGCGAGACTGTGTGAGAGAGAGAGAGACTGAGTGAGAGAGAGTGAGCGAGACAGAGTGAGAGAGAGAGAGCGAGACTGTGTGAGAGAGAGAGAGACTGAGTGAGAGAGAGAGAGACTGAGTGAGAGAGAGAGAGAGAGAGCGAGACTGTGTGAGAGAAAGAGAGACTGAGTGAGAGAGAGAAAGCGAGACTGAGTGAGAGAGACTGAGTGAGAGGGAGAGAGCGAGACTGTGTGAGAGAGATAGAGCGAGACTGTGTGAGAGAGAGAGAGACAGAGTGAGAGAGAGAGAGAGACTGAGTGAGAGAGAGAAAGCAAGACTGAGTGAGAGAGAGAGAGAGAGAGAGCGAGACTGTGAGAGAGAGAGAGACAGAGTGAGAGAGAGAGAGAGACTGAGTGAGAGAGAGAAAGCAAGACTGAGTGAGAGAGAGAGACTGAGTGAGAGAGAGAGAGAGAGAGCGAGACTGTGTGAGAGAGAGAGAGACTGAGTGAGAGAGAGAAAGCGAGACTGAGTGAGAGAGAGAGACTGAGTGAGAGAGAGAGAGAGAGAGCGCGAGACTGTGTGAGAGAGAGAGAGACTGAGTGAGAGAGAGAGCGAGACTGAGTGAGAGAGAGAGAGCGAGACTGAGTGAGAGAGAGAGAGCGAGACTGTGTGAGAGAGAGAGAGACAGAGTGAGAGAGAGAGAGAGACTGAGTGAGAGAGAGAAAGCAAGACTGAGTGAGAGAGAGAGAGAGAGCGAGACTGTGTGAGAGAGAGAGAGACAGAGTGAGAGAGAGAGAGAGACTGAGTGAGAGAGAGAAAGCAAGACTGAGTGAGAGAGAGAGACTGAGTGAGAGAGAGAGAGAGAGAGCGAGACTGTGTGAGAGAGAGAGAGACTGAGTGAGAGAGAGAAAGCGAGACTGAGTGAGAGAGAGAGACTGAGTGAGAGAGAGAGAGAGAGCGAGACTGTGTGAGAGAGAGAGAGACTGAGTGAGAGAGAGAGCGAGACTGAGAGAGAGAGCGAGACTGAGTGAGAGAGAGAGAGCGAGACTGAGTGAGAGAGAGAGAGCGAGACTCTGTGAGAGAGAGAGAGAGACTGAGTGAGAGAGAGAGAGCTCGATACAGGGAGAGCGAGAGAGCGTGGGACAGGGAGCGAGAGAGAGGGCGAGACGGAGAGAGAGGGCGCGTGAGACGGAGAGAGAGAGAGCGCGAGACAGGGAGAGAGAGAGCGCGATCGAGGGAGAGAGAGAGAGAGCGCGAGCCAGGGAGAGAGAGAGAGTGCGAGACAGGTAGAGAGAGAGAGCGAGACTGTGTGAGAGAGAGAGAGAGACTGAGTGAGAGAGAGAGAGACTGAGTGAGAGAGAGAGAGAGAGAGCGAGACTGTGTGAGAGAAAGAGAGACTGAGTGAGAGAGAGAAAGCGAGACTGAGTGAGAGAGAGAGAGACTGAGTGAGAGGGAGAGAGCGAGACTGTGTGAGAGAGATAGAGCGAGACTGTGTGAGAGAGAGAGAGACAGAGTGAGAGAGAGAGAGAGACTGAGTGAGAGAGAGAAAGCAAGACTGAGTGAGAGAGAGAGAGAGCGAGACTGTGAGAGAGAGAGAGACAGAGTGAGAGAGAGAGAGAGACTGAGTGAGAGAGAGAAAGCAAGACTGAGTGAGAGAGAGAGACTGAGTGAGAGAGAGAGAGAGCGAGACTGTGTGAGAGAGAGAGAGACTGAGTGAGAGAGAGAAAGCGAGACTGAGTGAGAGAGAGAGACTGAGTGAGAGAGAGAGAGAGAGAGCGCGAGACTGTGTGAGAGAGAGAGAGACTGAGTGAGAGAGAGAGCGAGACTGAGTGAGAGAGAGAGAGCGAGACTGAGTGAGAGAGAGAGAGCGAGACTGTGTGAGAGAGAGAGAGACAGAGTGAGAGAGAGAGAGAGACTGAGTGAGAGAGAGAAAGCAAGACTGAGTGAGAGAGAGAGAGAGAGAGAGAGCGAGACTGTGTGAGAGAGAGAGAGACAGAGTGAGAGAGAGAGAGAGACTGAGTGAGAGAGAGAAAGCAAGACTGAGTGAGAGAGAGAGACTGAGTGAGAGAGAGAGAGAGAGAGCGAGACTGTGTGAGAGAGAGAGAGACTGAGTGAGAGAGAGAAAGCGAGACTGAGTGAGAGAGAGAGACTGAGTGAGAGAGAGAGAGAGAGCGAGACTGTGTGAGAGAGAGAGAGACTGAGTGAGAGAGAGAGCGAGACTGAGTGAGAGAGAGAGAGCGAGACTGAGTGAGAGAGAGAGAGCGAGACTGAGTGAGAGAGAGAGAGCGAGACTGTGTGAGAGAGAGAGAGAGACTGAGTGAGAGAGAGAGAGCTCGATACAGGGAGAGCGAGAGAGCGTGGGACAGGGAGCGAGAGAGAGGGCGAGACGGAGAGAGAGGGCGCGTGAGACGGAGAGAGAGAGAGCGCGAGACAGGGAGAGAGAGAGCGCGATCGAGGGAGAGAGAGAGAGAGCGCGAGCCAGGGAGAGAGAGAGAGTGCGAGACAGGTAGAGAGAGAGAGCGCAAGACAGGGAGGGAGATAGAGAGAGCGCGAGACAGTAGGGGAGAGAGAGCGAGACAGGGAGAGTGAGCGCGAGACACGCAGAGAGAGAGGGAGCGAGACTGAGTGAGAGAGAGGGAGCGAGACTGAGTGAGAGAGAGAGAGCGAGACTGAGTGAGAGAGAGGGAGCGAGACTGAGAGAGTGAGTGAGAGAGGGGGAGAGAGAGAGTGAGACAGAGAGAGAGAGAGAGAGCAAGACAGTGTGAGTGTGAGAGAGACCGAGACTGAGCGAGAGAGAGAGCGAGACTCAGAGAAAGAGAGAGTGCGAGACTGAGTGAGAGAGAGAGAGAGAGACAGAGAGAGAGCGAGTGAGAGAGAGGGAGCGAGACTGAGTGAGAGAGAGAGAGAGCGAGACTGAGAGAGAGTGAGACTGAGAGAGAGAGAGAGTGAGACTTAGTGAGAGAGAGAGAGTGAGACTGAGTGAGAGAGAGAGAGCGAGACTGAGTGAGAGAGAGAGAGCGAGACTGAGTGAGAGAGAGCGAGACTGAGTGAGAGAGAGAGAGCGAGACAGAGTGAGAGAGAGCGAGACAGAGAGAGAGCGAAAGCAAGACTGAGAGAGAGAGCGAGACTGAGTGAGAGAGGGGGAGAGACTGAGTGAGAGAGAGGGAAAGCGAGACAGAGTGAGAGAGAGAGCGAGACTGAGAGACAGAGAGAGCGAGACTGAGTGAGAGAGCGAGACTGACTGTTTGAGAGAGAGAGAGCGAGACTGAGTGAGAGAAAGAGAGAGCGAGACTGAGTGAGAGAGAGACAGAGCGAGACTAAGTGAGAGAGAGAGAGCGAGACTGAGAGAAAGAGAGAGCAAGACTGAGTGAGAGAGAGAGAGTGAGACTGAGAGAGAGAGTGAGGGACCGAGACAGAGTGAGAGAGAGAGGGAGACAGCGAGAGAGAGAGCGAGACTGAAAGAGAGAGGGACAGCGAGACCGAGTCAGAGAGACTGAGTGAGAGCGAGACTGAGTGAGAGTGAGAGAGAGCGAGACTGAGTGAGAGAGGGAGAGAGCGAGACTGAGTGAGAGAGGGAGAGAGCGAGACTGAAAGAGAGAGGGACAGCGAGACCGAGTCAGAGAGACTGAGTGAGAGAGAGACTGAGTGAGAGTGAGAGAGAGCGAGACTGAGTGAGAGAGAGAGAGCGAGACTGAGTGAGAGAGGGAGAGAGCGAGACTGAGTGAGAGAGAGTGAGCGAGACAGAGTGAGAGAGAGAGCGAGACTGAGTGAGAGAGAGAGCGAGACTGAGTGAGAGAGAGAGCGAGACTGAGTGTGAGAGAGAGCGAGACTGAGTGAGAGAGAGAGCGAGACTGATTGTGAGAGAGAGAGAGACTGAGTGAGAGAGAGAGAGAGCGAGACTGAGTGAGAGAGAGAGCGAGACTGAGTGTGAGAGAGAGAGCGAGACTGTGTGAGAGAGAGAGAGAGCGAGACTGTGTGAGAGAGAGAGAGAGAGCGAGACCGAGTCAGAGAGACTGAGTGAGAGCGAGAAAGGGAGCGAGACTGAGTGAGAGAGAGAGAGAGCGAGACTGAGTGAGAGAGAGACTGCGAGACCGAGTCAGAGAGACTGAGTGAGAGCGAGAAAGGGAGCGAGACTGAGTGAGAGTGAGAGAGAGCGAGACTGAGTGAGAGAGAGAGAGCGAGACTGAGTGAGAGAGAGTGAGCGAGACAGAGTGTGCGAGAGAGACTGAGTGAGAGAGAGAGCGAGACTGACTGAGAGAGAGACTGAGTGAGAGAGAGAGAGCGAGACTGTGTGAGAGAGAGAGAGAGAGCGAGACTGTGTGAGAGAGAGAGAGAGCGAGACCGAGTCAGAGAGACTGAGTGAGAGCGAGAAAGGGAGCGAGACTGAGTGAGAGTGAGAGAGAGCGAGACTGAGTCAGAGAGACTGAGTGAGAGCGAGAAAGGGAGCGAGACTGAGTGAGAGTGAGAGAGAGCGAGACTGAGTGAGAGAGAGAGAGCGAGACTGAGTGAGAGAGGGAGAGAGTGAGACTAAGTGAGAAAGAGAGCGAGACTGAGTGAGAGAGGGAGAGAGCGAGACTGAGTGAGAGAGAGTGAGCGAGACAGAGTGTGCGAGAGAGACTGAGTGAGAGAGAGAGAGCGAGACTGAGTGAGAGAGGGAGAGAGAGCGAGACTGAGTGAGAGAGAGTGAGCGAGACAGAGTGTGCGAGAGAGACTGAGTGAGAGAGAGAGCGAGACTGAGTGAGAGAGAAAGAGAGAGCAAGACTGAGTGAGAGAGAGAGAGCGAGACTGAGTGAGAGAGAGAGAGGGTGACTGAGTGAGAGAGAGCGAGACTGAGTGAGAGAGAGAGAGAGCGAGACTGAGTGAGAGAGAGAGAGCGAGACTGAGTGAGAGAGAGAGCGAGACTGAGTGAGAGAGAGAGCGAGACTGAGAGAGAGAGAGAGCAAGACTGAGTGAGAGAGAGAGAGCGAGACTGAGTGAGAGAGAGAGAGGGTGACTGAGTGAGAGAGAGCGAGACTGAGTGAGAGAGAGAGAGAGCGAGACTGAGTGAGAGAGAGAGAGCGAGACTGAGTGAGAGAGAGAGAGGGAGACTGAGTGAGAGAGAGTGAGCGAGACAGAGTGTGCGAGAGAGACTGAGTGAGAGAGAGAGCGAGACTGACTGAGAGAGAGACTGAGAGAGAGAGAGAGAGAGCGAGACTGTGTGAGAGAGAGAGAGAGAGCGAGACTGTGTGAGAGAGAGAGAGAGCGAGACCGAGTCAGAGAGACTGAGTGAGAGCGAGAAAGGGAGCGAGACTGAGTGAGAGTGAGAGAGAGCGAGACTGAGTCAGAGAGACTGAGTGAGAGCGAGAAAGGGAGCGAGACTGAGTGAGGAGTGAGAGAGAGCGAGACTGAGTGAGAGAGAGAGAGCGAGACTGAGTGAGAGAGGGAGAGAGTGAGACTAAGTGAGAAAGAGAGCGAGACTGAGTGAGAGAGGGAGAGAGCGAGACTGAGTGAGAGAGAGTGAGCGAGACAGAGTGTGCGAGAGAGACTGAGTGAGAGAGAGAGAGCGAGACTGAGTGAGAGAGGGAGAGAGAGCGAGACTGAGTGAGAGAGAGTGAGCGAGACAGAGTGTGCGAGAGAGACTGAGTGAGAGAGAGAGCGAGACTGAGTGAGAGAGAGAAGAGAGAGCAAGACTGAGTGAGAGAGAGAGAGCGAGACTGAGTGAGAGAGAGAGAGGGTGACTGAGTGAGAGAGAGCGAGACTGAGTGAGAGAGAGAGAGAGCGAGACTGAGTGAGAGAGAGAGAGCGAGACTGAGTGAGAGAGAGAGCGAGACTGGAGTGAGAGAGAGAGCGAGACTGAGAGAGAGAGAGAGCAAGACTGAGTGAGAGAGAGAGAGCGAGACTGAGTGAGAGAGAGAGAGGGTGACTGAGTGAGAGAGAGCGAGACTGAGTGAGAGAGAGAGAGAGCGAGACTGGAGTGAGAGAGAGAGCGAGACTGAGTGAGAGAGAGAGAGGGTGACTGAGTGAGAGAGAGAGCGAGACTGAGTGAGAGAGAGAGGAGCTAGACCTGAGTGAGAGAGAGAGGGGGGAGGGGGGAGGGGGGGGCGAGACTGGTGACTGAGAGAGAGAGCGAGACTGAGTGAGAGAGAGAGAGAGCGAGACTGAGTGAGAGAGAGCGAGACTGAGTGAGAGAGAGAGAAGGTGACTGAGTGAGAGAGAGAGCGAGACTGAGTGAGAGAGAGAGGGTGACTGAGTGAGAGAGAGAGGGTGACTGAGTGAGAGAGAGAGCGAGACTGTGTGAGAGAGAGAGGAGCGAGACTGAGTGAGAGAGAGAGAGCGAGACTGAGTGAGAGAGAGAGAGGGTGACTGAGTGAGAGAGAGCGAGACTGAGTGAGAGAGAGCGAGACTGAGTGAGAGGGAGAGAGTGAGACAGGGAGAGAGAGAGCGAGATTGAGTGAGAGAAAGTGAAACTGAGTGAGAGAGAGTGCGAGACTATGTGAGAGAGAGAGAAAGAGAGACTGAGTGAGAGAGAGTGAGCGAGACAGAGTGAGAGAGAGAGCGAGACTGAGTGAGAGAGAGGGAGAGACTGAGTGAGAGGGAAAGCGAGACTGAGTGAGAGAGAGAGAGAGACTGAGTGAGAGAGAGAGAGCGAGACTGTGTGAGAGAGTGAGCGAGACAGAGTGAGAGAGAGAGAGCGAGACTGTGTGAGAGAGAGAGAGACTGAGTGAGAGAGAGAGAGACTGAGTGAGAGAGAGAGAGAGAGAGCGAGACTGTGTGAGAGAGAGAGAGACTGAGTGAGAGAGAGAGAGACTGAGTGAGAGAGAGAGAGACTGAGTGAGAGAGAGAGAGAGAGAGCGAGACTGTGTGAGAGAGAGAGAGACTGAGTGAGAGAGAGTGAGCGAGACAGAGTGAGAGAGAGAGAGCGAGACTGTGTGAGAGAGAGAGAGACTGAGTGAGAGAGAGAGAGACTGAGTGAGAGAGAGAGAGAGAGAGAGAGAGAGCGAGACTGTGTGAGAGAGAGAGAGACTGAGTGAGAGAGAGAGGGAGACAGCGAGAGAGAGAGCGAGACTGAGTGAGAGAGAGAGACTGAGTGAGAGGGAGAGAGCGAGACTGTGTGAGAGAGATAGAGCGAGACTGTGTGAGAGAGAGAGAGACAGAGTGAGAGAGAGAGAGAGACTGAGTGAGAGAGAGAAAGCAAGACTGAGTGAGAGAGAGAGAGAGAGAGCGAGACTGTGAGAGAGAGAGAGACAGAGTGAGAGAGAGAGAGAGACTGAGTGAGAGAGAGAAAGCAAGACTGAGTGAGAGAGAGAGACTGAGTGAGAGAGAGAGAGAGAGAGCGAGACTGTGTGAGAGAGAGAGAGACTGAGTGAGAGAGAGAAAGCGAGACTGAGTGAGAGAGAGAGACTGAGTGAGAGAGAGAGAGAGAGCGAGACTGTGAGAGAGAGACTGAGTGAGAGAGAGAGCGAGACTGAGTGAGAGAGAGAGAGCGAGACTGAGTGAGAGGGAGAGAGCGAGACTGTGTGAGAGAGAGAGAGACAGAGTGAGAGAGAGAGAGAGACTGAGTGAGAGAGAGAAAGCAAGACTGAGTGAGAGAGAGAGAGAGAGAGCGAGACTGTGTGAGAGAGAGAGAGACAGAGTGAGAGAGAGAGAGAGACTGAGTGAGAGAGAGAAAGCAAGACTGAGTGAGAGAGAGAGACTGAGTGAGAGAGAGAGAGAGAGAGCGAGACTGTGTGAGAGAGAGAGAGACTGAGTGAGAGAGAGAAAGCGAGACTGAGTGAGAGAGAGAGACTGAGTGAGAGAGAGAGAGAGCGAGACTGTGTGAGAGAGAGAGAGACTGAGTGAGAGAGAGAGCGAGACTGAGTGAGAGAGAGAGAGCGAGACTGAGTGAGAGAGAGAGAGCGAGACTGTGTGAGAGAGAGAGAGAGACTGAGTGAGAGAGAGAGAGCTCGATACAGGGAGAGCGAGAGAGCGTGGGACAGGGAGCGAGAGAGAGGGCGAGACGGAGAGAGAGGGCGCGTGAGACGGAGAGAGAGAGAGCGCGAGACAGGGAGAGAGAGAGCGCGATAGAGGGAGAGAGAGAGAGAGCGCGAGCCAGGGAGAGAGAGAGAGTGCGAGACAGGTAGAGAGAGAGAGCGCAAGACAGGGAGGGAGATAGAGAGAGCGCGAGACAGTAGGGGAGAGAGAGCGAGACAGGGAGAGTGAGCGCGAGACACGCAGAGAGAGAGAGAACGAAACTGAGTGAGAGAGAGGGAGCGAGACTGAGTGAGAGAGAGAGAGCGAGACTGAGTGAGAGAGAGGGAGCGAGACTGAGAGAGTGAGTGAGAGAGGGGGAGAGAGAGAGTGAGACAGAGAGAGAGAGAGAGAGCAAGACAGTGTGAGTGTGAGAGAGACTGAGACTGAGCGAGAGAGAGAGCGAGACTCAGAGAAAGAGAGAGTGCGAGACTGAGTGAGAGAGAGAGAGAGAGACAGAGAGAGAGCGAGTGAGAGAGAGAGTGCGAGACTGAGTGAGTGAGAGAGAGCGAGACAGAGAGAGAGCGAAAGCAAGACTGAGAGAGAGAGCGAGACTGAGTGAGAGAGGGGGAGAGACTGAGTGAGAGAGAGGGAAAGCGAGACTGAGTGAGAGAGAGAGCGAGACAGAGTGAGAGAGAGCGAGACTGAGAGACAGAGAGAGCGAGACTGAGTGAGAGAGCGAGACTGACTGTTTGAGAGAGAGAGAGCGAGACTGAGTGAGAGACAGAGAGAGCGAGACTGAGTGAGAGAGAGAGAGAGCGAGACTGAGAGAAAGAGAGAGCAAGACTGAGTGAGACTGAGAGAGAGAGTGAGGGACCGAGACAGAGTGAGAGAGAGAGGGAGACAGCGAGAGAGAGAGCGAGACTGAAAGAGAGAGGGACAGCGAGACCGAGTCAGAGAGACTGAGTGAGAGCGAGACTGAGTGAGAGCGAGACTGAGTGAGAGTGAGAGAGAGCGAGACTGAGTGAGAGAGAGAGAGCGAGACTGAGTGAGAGAGGGAGAGAGCGAGACTGAGTGAGAGAGAGTGAGTGAGACAGAGTGTGAGAGAGAGAGAGACTGAGTGAGAGAGAGCGAGAGAGAGAGAGCGAGACAGAGTGAGAGAGAGCGAGACAGAGAGAGAGCGAAAGCAAGACTGAGAGAGAGAGCGAGACTGAGTGAGAGAGGGGGAGAGACTGAGTGAGAGAGAGGGAAAGCGAGACTGAGTGAGAGAGAGAGCGAGACAGAGTGAGAGAGAGAGCGAGACTGAGAGACAGAGAGAGCGAGACTGAGTGAGAGAGCGAGACTGACTGTTTGAGAGAGAGAGAGCGAGACTGAGTGAGAGAAAGAGAGAGCGAGACTGAGAGAGAGAGAGAGAGAGAGCGAGACTCAGTGAGAAAGAGAGAGCGAGACTGAGAGAAAGAGAGAGCAAGACTGAGTGAGAGAGAGAGCGAGACAGAGAGAGAGGGACAGCGAGACCGAGTCAGAGAGACTGAGTGAGAGCGAGACTGAGTGAGAGTGAGAGAGAGCGAGACTGAGTGAGAGAGAGAGAGCGAGACTGAGTGAGAGAGAGTGAGCGAGACAGTGTGAGAGAGAGAGACTGAGTGAGAGAGAGAAAGCAAGACTGAGTGAGAGAGAGAGCGAGACTGAGTGAGAGAGAGAGAGCGAGACTGTGTGAGAGAGAGAGAGAGCGAGACTGAGTGAGAGAGAGAGAGCGAGACCGAGTCAGAGAGACTGAATGAGAGCGAGAAAGGGAGCGAGACTGAGTGAGAGTGAGATAGAGCGAGACTGAGTGAGAGAGAGAGAGCGAGACTGAGTGAGAGAGGGAGAGAGAGCGAGACTGAGTGAGAGAGAGTGAGCGAGACAGAGTGTGCGAGAGAGACTGAGTGAGAGAGAGAAAGCAAGACTGAGTGAGAGAGAGAGCGAGACTGAGTGAGAGAGAGAGAGCGAGACTGTGTGAGAGAGAGACTGAGTGAGAGAGAGAGAGCGAGACTGAGTGAGAGAGAGAGAGCGAGACTGTGTGAGAGAGAGACTGAGTGAGAGAGAGAGAGCTCGATACAGGGAGAGAGAGCGTGTGACAGGGAGCGAGAGAGAGGGCGAGACGGGGAGAGAGATAGAGCGTGAGACAGGGAGAGAGAGAGAGCGCGAGACAGGGAGAGAAAGAGAGCGCGAGACAGGGAGAGAGAGAGCGCGATAGAGGGAGAGAGAGAGAGCGCGAGACAGGGAGAGAGAGAGAGCGCAAGACAGGGAGGGAGATAGAGCGCGAGACAGTGGGGGAGAGAGAGAGCGAGACAGGGAGAGTGAGAGCGCGATAGAGGGAGAGAGAGAGAGCGCGAGACAGGGAGAGAGAGAGAGCGCAAGACAGGGAGGGAGATAGAGCGCGAGACAGTGGGGAAGAGAGAGCGCGAGACAGGGAGACTGAGTGAGAGCAGAGAGAGAGCGAGACTGAGTGAGAGTGAGAGAGAGCGAGACTGAGTGAAAGAGAGTCAGCGAGACTGAGTGAGAGAGGGAGAGAGAACGAGACTGAGAGAGAGAGAGAGCGCGAGACTGAGTGCGAGAGAGAGAGAGAGCGAGACTGAGAGATTGAGTGCGAGACTGAGAGAGTGAGTGAAAGAGAGAGAGAGCGAGGCTGAGAGAGATAGAGAGAGCAAGACTGAGACAGAGAGAGAGGAAGACAGAGTGAGAGAGAGAGCGCGAGACAGAGAGTGAGAGAGAGAGAGCGAGACAGTGTGAGAGAGAGAGCGAGACTGAGTGAGAGAGAGAGCGCGAGACTGAGTGAGAGAGCGAGAGAGAGCGAGACTGAGCTAGAGAGAGAGAGCGAGACAGAGAGAGAGAGTGAGAGGAGGAGAGAGAGAGAGAGACAGAGAGAGAGCGAGACAGTGTGAGTGAGAGAGAGAGCGAGACTGAGTTAGAGAGAGAGCGAGACTGAGAGAAAGAGTGAGAGCTTGGCTGCGTGAGAGAGAGAGAGCGAGATAGAGTGAGTGAAAGAGAGAGAGCGATACAGAGTGAGTGAGAGAGTGAGAGCGACACAGAGTGAGTGAGAGAGTGAGAGCGACACAGAGTGAGTGAGAGAGAGAGAGCGAGACTGAGTGAGAGAGAGAGCGAGACTGAGTGAGAGAGAGAGAGCGAGACAGAGTGAGATAGAGAGCGAGACTGAGTGAGAGAGAGAGCGAGACTAAGTGAGAGAGAGAGAGAGCGAGACTGAGAGATAGTGAGCGAGACTGAGAGAGAGCGAGACTGCGAGAGTGAGCGAGATCGAGAGAGAGAGAGCGAGACTGAGTTAGAGAGAAAGAGAGCGAGACTGAGTGAGAGCGAGACTAAGTGAGAGAGAGAGAGCGAGACTGAGAGAGAGAAAGAGAGAGCAAGACTGAGTGAGAGAGAGAGAGTGAGACTGAGAGAGAGAGTGAGGGACCGAGACAGAGTGAGAGAGAGAGGGAGACAGCGAGAGAGAGAGCGAGACTGAAAGAGAGAGGGAGAGCGAGACAGAGTGATTGAGAGAGAGAGCGAGACTGAGAGAGAGAGAGTGAGAGAGCGAGACTGAGTGAGAGAGAGAGAGAGAGAGCGAGACAGAGAGAGGGAGTGAGACTGAGTCAGAGAGACTGAGTGAGAGCGAGAGAGAGAGCGAGACTGAGTGAGAGAGAGAGCGAGACTGAGGGAGAGAGAGCGAGACTGAGTGAGAGAGAGAGAGCGAGACTGAGTGAGAGAGAGAGCGCGAGACTGAGTGAGAGACAGAGAGAGCGAGACTGAGAGATAGAGAGCGAGACAGAGAGAGAGAGAGCGAGACAGAGAGAGACTGAGAGAGAGAGAGGGAGACAGAGAGAGAGAGAGAGAGCGAGACTGAGAGAGAGCGAGACAGACAGAGTGAGAGAGAGAGCGAGACTGAGAGAGAGAGAGAGCGAGACTGAGAGAGAGAGAGAGTGAGAGAGAGAGTGAGACTGAGCGAGAGAGAGAGAGAGCGATTCAGAGAGAGAGAGAGAGCGAGTCCGAGTCAGAGAGACTGAGTGAGAGCAAGAGAGAGCGCGAGACTGAGTGAGAGTGAGAGAGAGCGAGACTGAGAGAGAGAGAGTGAGCGAGACTGAGTGAGAGAGGGAGAGAGAGCGAGACTGAGTGAGAGAGAGAGAACGAGACTGAGTGAGAGAGAGAGAGCGAGACTGAGTGAGAGAGGGAGAGAGAGCGAGACTGAGTGAGAGAGGGAGAGAGAGCGAGACTGAGTGAGAGAGAGAGAGCGAGACTGAGTGAGAGAGAGAGCGCGAGACTGAGTGAGAGAGAGAGTGAGCGAGACTGAGAGATAGAGAGCGAGACAGAGAGAGTGAGCGAGACTGAGAGAGGGAGCGAGGCTGAGAGAGAGAGAGAGCGAGACTGGGAGAGAGAGTGCGAGACTGAGAGAGAGCGAGACAGAAGAGTGAGAGAGAGAGCGAGACTGAGAGAGAGCGAGACAGAAGAGTGAGAGAGAGAGCGAGACTGAGAGAGAGAGAGAGAGCGAGACTGAGTGAGAGAGAGAGAGCGAGACTGCGTGGGAGAGGGAGAGAGAGCGAGACTGAGTGCGAGAGAGAGAGAGAGCGAGACTGAGAGATAGAGAGCGAGACTGAGAGAGTGAGTGAGAGAGAGAGAGAGCGAGGCTGAGAGAGAGAGAGGAAGACAGAGAGAGAGAGAGGGAGACTGAGAGAGAGAGAGCGAGACAGAGTGAGCGAGAGAGAGAGAGCGAGACTGAGTGAGAGAGAGAGCGCGAGACTGAGTGAGAGAGCGAGAGAGAGCGAGACTGAGAGAGAGAGAGAGCGAGACTGAGAGAGAGAGAGCGAGACTGAGAGAAAGAGAGAGAGCGAGACTGAGTGAGAGAGAGAGAGCGAGACTGAGTGAGAGAGGGAGAGAGAGCGAGACTGAGTGAGAGAGAGAGCGCGAGACTGAGTGCGAGAGAGAGAGAGAGCGAGACTGAGAGATTGAGAGCGAGACTGAGAGAGTGAGTGAAAGAGAGAGAGAGCGAGGCTGAGAGAGATAGAGCGAGACTGAGACAGAGAGAGGAAGACAGAGTGAGAGAGAGAGCGCGAGACAGAGAGAGTGAGACTGAGTTAGAGAGAAAGAGAGCGAGACTGAGTGAGAGCGAGAGAGAGCGAGACTAAGTGAGAGAGAGAGAGCGAGACTGAGAGAGAGAAAGTGAGAGCAAGACTGAGTGAGAGAGAGAGAGTGAGACTGAGAGAGAGAGTGAGGGACCGAGACAGAGTGAGAGAGAGAGGGAGACAGCGAGAGAGAGAGAGCGAGACTGAAAGGGAGAGGGAGAGCGAGACAGACATAGTGATTGAGAGAGAGAGCGAGACTGAGAGAGAGAGAGAGAGAGTGAGAGAGCGAGACAGAGTGAGAGAGTGAGAGAGAGAGAGAGGGAGCGAGACAGAGAGGGAGCGAGACTGAGTCAGAGAGACTGAGTGAGAGCGAGAGAGAGAGCGAGTCTGAGTGAGAGAGGGAGAGAGAGCGAGTCTGAGTGAGAGAGAGAGCGAGACTGAGTGAGAGAGGGAGAGAGAGCGAGACTGAGTGAGAGAGAGAGCGCGAGACTGAGTGAGAGAGAGAGAGAGCGAGACTGAGAGATAGAGAGCGAGACTGAGAGAGAGAGAGAGCGAGACAGAGAGAGACTGAGAGAGAGAGAGGGAGACAGAGAGAGAGAGAGCGAGACTGAGAGAGAGCGAGACAGACAGAGTGAGAGAGAGAGCGAGACTGAGAGAGAGAGAGAGCGAGACAGAGAGAGACTGAGAGAGAGAGGGGGAGACAGAGAGAGAGCGAGACTGAGAGAGAGCGAGACAGACAGAGTGAGAGAGAGAGCGAGACAGAGAGAGAGAGAGAGAGAGCGAGACTGAGAGAGAGCGAGAGAGTGAGAGAGAGTGAGACTGAGCGAGAGAGAGAGAGAGCGAGTCAGAGAGAGAGAGAGAGAGAGCGAGTCCGAGTCAGAGAGACTGAGTGAGAGCAAGAGAGAGAGCGAGACTGAGTGAGAGTGAGAGAGAGCGAGACTGAGAGAGAGAGAGTGAGCGAGACTGAGTGAGAGAGGGAGAGAGAGCGAGACTGAGTGAGAGAGAGAGAGCGAGACTGAGTGAGAGAGAGAGAGCGAGACTGAGTGAGAGAGGGAGAGAGAGCGAGACTGAGAGAGAGAGAGAGAGCGAGACTGAGTGAGCGAGAGAGAGCGAGACTGAGAGAAAGAGAGAGAGCGAGACTGGTTGAGAGAGAGAGAGCGAGACAGAGAGAGAGAGCGAGTGAGAGGGAGGGAGCGAGACTGAGCGAGAGAGAGAGCGAGACAGATAGAGCGAGCGAGTGAGAGAGAGGGAGCGAGACTGAGTGAGAGAGAGAGAGAGCGAGACTGAGAGAGAGAGTGAGAGGGGGAGAGAGAGAGAGAGACAGAGAGAGAGCGAGACAGTGTGAGAGAGAGAGAGCGAGACTGAGTTAGAGAGAGAGCGAGACTGAGAGAAAGAGTGAGAGCTCGGCTGCGTGAGAGAGAGAGAGCGAGACAGAGAGAGCGAGATAGAGTGAGTGAAAGAGAGAGAGCGATACAGAGTGAGTGAGAGAGTGAGAGCGACACAGAGTGAGTGAGAGAGAGAGAGCGAGACTGAGTGAGAGAGAGAGAGCGAGACTGAGTGAGAGAGAGAGCGAGACTAAGTGAGAGAGAGAGAGAGCGAGACTGAGAGATAGAGAGCGAGACTGAGAGAGAGAGAGCGAGACTGCGAGTGTGAGCGAGATCGAGAGAGAGAGAGCGAGACTGAGTTAGAGAGAAAGAGAGCGAGACTGAGTGAGAGCGAGAGAGAGCGAGACTAAGTGAGAGAGAGAGAGCGAGACTGAGAGAGAGAAAGAGAGAGCAAGACTGAGTGAGAGAGAGAGAGTGAGACTGAGAGAGAGAGTGAGGGACCGAGACAGAGTGAGAGAGAGAGGGAGACAGCGAGAGAGAGAGAGCGAGACTGAAAGGGAGAGGGAGAGCGAGACGGACATAGTGATTGAGAGAGAGAGCGAGACTGAGAGAGAGAGAGAGTGAGAGAGCGAGACAGAGTGAGAGAGAGAGAGAGAGAGCGAGACAGAGAGGGAGCGAGACTGAGTCAGAGAGACTGAGTGAGAGCGAGAGAGAGAGCGAGTCTGAGTGAGAGAGGGAGAGAGAGCGAGTCTGAGTGAGAGAGAGAGCGAGACTGAGTGAGAGAGGGAGAGAGAGCGAGACTGAGTGAGAGAGAGAGCGCGAGACTGAGTGAGAGAGAGAGAGAGCGAGACTGAGAGATAGAGAGCGAGACTGAGAGAGAGAGAGAGCGAGACAGAGAGAGACTGAGAGAGAGAGAGGGAGACAGAGAGAGAGAGAGCGAGACTGAGAGAGAGCGAGACAGACAGAGTGAGAGAGAGAGCGAGACTGAGAGAGAGAGAGAGCGAGACAGAGAGAGACTGAGAGAGAGAGGGGGAGACAGAGAGAGAGCGAGACTGAGAGAGAGCGAGACAGACAGAGTGAGAGAGAGAGCGAGACAGAGAGAGAGAGAGAGAGAGAGCGAGACTGAGGGAGAGCGAGAGAGTGAGAGAGAGTGAGACTGAGCGAGAGAGAGAGAGAGCGAGTCAGAGAGAGAGAGAGAGAGAGCGAGTCCGAGTCAGAGAGACTGAGTGAGAGCAAGAGAGAGAGCGAGACTGAGTGAGAGTGAGAGAGAGAGAGTGAGCGAGACTGAGTGAGAGAGGGAGAGAGAGCGAGACTGAGTGAGAGAGAGAGAGCGAGACTGAGTGAGAGAGTGAGAGCGAGACTGAGTGAGAGAGGGAGAGAGAGCGAGATTGAGTGAGAGAGAGAGCGAGACTGAGTGAGAGAGAGAGCGCGAGACTGAGTGAGAGAGAGAGTGAGCGAGACTGAGAGATAGAGAGCGAGACTGAGAGAGTGAGCGAGACTGAGAGAGAGAGAGAGGGAGCGAGGCTGAGAGAGAGAGAGAGCGAGACTGGGGGAGAGAGAGCGAGACTGAGAGAGAGCGAGACAGAAGAGTGAGAGAGAGAGCGAGACTGAGAGAGAGCGAGACAGAAGAGTGAGAGAGAGAGCGAGACTGAGAGAGAGAGAGAGAGCGAGACTGAGTGAGAGAGAGAGAGAGAGCGAGACTGAGTGAGAGAGGGAGAGAGAGCGAGACTGAGTGCGAGACTGAGAGAGAGCGAGACTGAGAGATAGAGAGCGAGACTGAGAGAGTGAGTGAGAGAGAGAGAGCGAGGCTGAGAGAGATAGAGAGAGCGAGACTGAGACAGAGAGAGCGAGACTGAGACAGAGAGAGAGAGAGGAAGACAGAAAGAGAGAGAGCGAGACTGAGAGCGAGACAGCGTGAGAGAGCGAGAACGAGACAGAGAGAGAGAGAGCGAGACAGAGTGAGTGAGAGGGAGAGCGAGACTGAGTGAGAGCGAGACTGAGAGAGAGAGAGAGAGAGAGCGAGACTGAGTGAGAGAGGGAGAGAGAGCGAGACTGAGTGCGAGAGAGAGAGAGCGAGACTGAGAGATAGAGAGCGAGACTGAGAGAGTGAGTGAGAGAGAGAGAGCGAGGCTGAGAGAGATAGAGAGAGCGAGACTGAGACAGAGAGAGAGAGAGGAAGACAGAGAGAGAGAGAGGGAGACTGAGAGAGAGAGAAGCGAGACTGAGAGAGAGAGAGCGAGACAGAGTGAGAGAGAGAGCGCGAGACGGAGAGAGAGATACCGAGACAGAGTGAGCGAGAGAGAGATAGCGAGACAGTGTGAGAGAGAGAGAGAGAGCGAGACTGAGTGAAAGAGAGAGCGCGAGACTGAGTGAGAGAGCGAGAGAGCGAGACTGAGAGAGAGAGAGAGAGCGAGACTGAGAGAGAGAGAGCGAGACTGAGAGAAAGAGAGAGAGCGAGACTGAGTGAGAGAGAGAGAGCGAGACAGAGAGAGAGAGCGAGTGAGAGAGAGGGAGCGAGACTGAGTGAGAGAGAGAGAGAGCGAGACTGAGAGAGAGAGTGAGAGGGGGAGAGAGAGAGAGAGACAGAGAGAGAGTGAGAGAGTGAGACTGAGTGAAAGAGAGAGAGGAAGACAGAGAGAGTGAGGGAGACTGAGAGAGAGAGAGCGAGACTGAGAGCGAGACAGCGTGAGAGAGCGAGAACGAGACAGAGAGAGAGAGAGAGAGCGAGACAGAGTGAGTGAGAGGGAGAGCGAGACTGAGTGAGAGCGAGAGAGCGAGACTGAGAGAGAGAGAGAGCGAGACTGAGTGAGAGAGAGAGCGAGACTGAGTGAGAGAGAGAGCGAGACTGTGTGAGAGAGAGCGAGACTGAGTGAGAGAGAGAGAGCGAGACGGAGCGAGAGAGAGAGCGAGCGAGACAGAGAGAGAGAGAGAGAGAGAGCGAGACCGAGTCAGAGAGACTGAGTGAGAGAGAGAGAGCGAGACTGAGTGAGAGACAGAGAGGGAGACTGAGTGAGAGAGAGAGGGAGAGACTGAGTGAGAGAGGGAGCGAGACAGAGTGAGAGAGGGATCGAGACTGAGTGAGAGAGAGAGAGCGAGACTGAGTGAGTGAGAGAGAGAGCGAGACTGAGTGAGAGCGATAGAGCGAGACTGAGTGAGAGAGAGAGAGCGAGACAGAGAGAGAGCAAGACAGAGTGAGAGAGAGAGAGGCTGAGTGAGAGCGAGAGAGCGAGACTGAGTGAGAGAGAGAGAGACTGAGTGAGAGAGACTGAGTGAGAGAAAGAGAGAGCAAGACTGAGTGAGAGAGATAGAGTGAGACTGAGAGAGAGAGTGAGGGACCGAGACAGAGTGAGAGAGAGAGGGAGACAGCGAGAGAGAGAGCGAGACTGAAAGAGAGAGGGAGAGCGAGACAGACAGAGTGAGTGAGTGAGAGAGCGAGACTGAGAGAGAGAGAGTGAGAGAGCGAGACTGAGAGAGAGAGAGAGAGAGAGAGCGAGACAGAGAGAGAGAGCGAGACTGAGTCAGAGAGACTGAGTGAGAGCGAGAGAGAGAGCGAGACTGAGTGAGAGTGAGAGAGAGCGAGACAGAGTGAGAGAGAGAGAGCGAGACCGAGTCAGAGAGACTGAGTGAGAACGAGAGAGAGAGTGAGACTGAGTGAGAGTGAGAGAGAGCGAGACTGAGTGAGAGAGAGCGAGACTGAGTGAGACAGAGAGAGCGAGACTGAGTGAGAGAGGGAGAGAGAGCGAGACTGAATGAGAGAGAGAGCGCGAGACTGAGTGCGAGAGAGAGAGCGAGACTGAGAGATAGAGAGCGAGACTGAGAGAGTGAGTGAGAGAGAGAGAGAGCAAGGCTGAGAGAGATCGAGAGAGCGAGACTGAGACAGAGAGAGAGAGAGGAAGACAGAGAGAGAGAGAGGGAGACTGAGAGAGAGAGAAGCGAGACTGAGAGAGAGTGAGCGAGACAGAGTGAGAGAGAGAGCGCGAGACAGAGAGAGAGAGACCGAGACAGAGTGAGCGAGAGAGAGAGAGCGAGACAGTGTGAGAGAGAGAGAGAGCGAGACTGAGTGAGACAGAGAGCGCGAGACTGGGTGAGAGAGCGAGAGAGAGCGAGACTGAGAGAGAGAGAGAGCGAGACTGAGAGAGAGAGAGCGAGACTGAAAGAAAGAGAGAGAGCGAGGCTGAGTGAGAGAGAGAGAGCGAGACAGAGAGAGAGAGCGAGTGAGAGAGAGGGAGCGAGACTGAGTGAGAGAGAGAGAGAGCGAGACTGAGAGAGAGAGTGAGAGGGGGAGAGAGAGAGAGACAGAGAGAGAGTGAGAGAGTGAGACTGAGTGAGAGAGAGAGAGGAAGACAGAGAGAGAGAGGGAGACTGAGCGAGAGAGAGAGAGCGAGACTGAGTGAGAGAGAGAGAGCGAGACTGAGTGAGAGAGAGAGAGCGAGACTGAGTGAGAGAGAGAGCGCGAGACTGAGTGGGGGAGAGAGCGAGACTGAGTGAGAGAGAGAGCGAGACTGAGAGAGAGAAAGAGAGAGTGAGACTGAGTGAGAGAGAGAGAGCGAGACTGAGTGAGAGAGGGAGCGACAGAGAGAGAGCGAGAATGACTGAGTGAGAGAGAGAGAGTGAGACTGAGTGAGAGAGAGAGCGAGACTGAGTGAGAGAGAGAGGGCGAGACTAAGTGGGAGAGAGAGAGCGAGACTGAGAGAGAGAAAGAGAGAGCAAGACTAAGTGAGAGAGAGAGAGTGAGACTGGGAGAGAGAGTGAGGAACCGAGACAGATTGAGAGAGAGAGGGAGACAGCGAGAGAGAGAGCGAGACTGAGAGAGAGAGGGAGAGCGAGACAGACAGAGTGAGTGAGAGAGGGAGCGAGACTGAGTGAGAGAGAGAGAGCGAGACTGAGTGAGAGAGAGAGACTGAGTGAGAGAGAGAGAGCGAGACAGAGTGAGAGAGAGAGCGAGACTGAGTGAGAGAGAGTGAGCGAGACTGAGTGAGAGAGAGAGAGCGAGACTGAGTGTGAGAGAGAGCGAGACTGAGTGAGGGAGAGAGCGAGACTGAGAGAGAGAGCGAGACTGAGAGAAAGAGTGAGAGCTTGGCTGCGTGAGAGAGAGAGAGCGAGATAGAGTGAGTGAAAGAGAGAGAGCGATACAGAGTGAGTGAGAGAGTGAGAGCGACACAGAGTGAGTGAGAGAGTGAGAGCGACACAGAGTGAGTGAGAGAGAGAGAGCGAGACTGAGTGAGAGAGAGAGCGAGACTGAGTGAGAGAGAGAGAGCGAGACAGAGTGAGATAGAGAGCGAGACTGAGTGAGAGAGAGAGCGAGACTAAGTGAGAGAGAGAGAGAGCGAGACTGAGAGATAGTGAGCGAGACTGAGAGAGAGCGAGACTGCGAGAGTGAGCGAGATCGAGAGAGAGAGAGCGAGACTGAGTTAGAGAGAAAGAGAGCGAGACTGAGTGAGAGCGAGACTAAGTGAGAGAGAGAGAGCGAGACTGAGAGAGAGAAAGAGAGAGCAAGACTGAGTGAGAGAGAGAGAGTGAGACTGAGAGAGAGAGTGAGGGACCGAGACAGAGTGAGAGAGAGAGGGAGACAGCGAGAGAGAGAGCGAGACTGAAAGAGAGAGGGAGAGCGAGACAGAGTGATTGAGAGAGAGAGCGAGACTGAGAGAGAGAGAGTGAGAGAGCGAGACTGAGTGAGAGAGAGAGAGAGAGAGCGAGACAGAGAGAGGGAGTGAGACTGAGTCAGAGAGACTGAGTGAGAGCGAGAGAGAGAGCGAGACTGAGTGAGAGAGAGAGCGAGACTGAGGGAGAGAGAGCGAGACTGAGTGAGAGAGAGAGAGCGAGACTGAGTGAGAGAGAGAGCGCGAGACTGAGTGAGAGACAGAGAGAGCGAGACTGAGAGATAGAGAGCGAGACAGAGAGAGAGAGAGCGAGACAGAGAGAGACTGAGAGAGAGAGAGGGAGACAGAGAGAGAGAGAGAGAGCGAGACTGAGAGAGAGCGAGACAGACAGAGTGAGAGAGAGAGCGAGACTGAGAGAGAGAGAGAGCGAGACTGAGAGAGAGAGAGAGTGAGAGAGAGAGTGAGACTGAGCGAGAGAGAGAGAGAGCGATTCAGAGAGAGAGAGAGAGCGAGTCCGAGTCAGAGAGACTGAGTGAGAGCAAGAGAGAGCGCGAGACTGAGTGAGAGTGAGAGAGAGCGAGACTGAGAGAGAGAGAGTGAGCGAGACTGAGTGAGAGAGGGAGAGAGAGCGAGACTGAGTGAGAGAGAGAGAACGAGACTGAGTGAGAGAGAGAGAGCGAGACTGAGTGAGAGAGGGAGAGAGAGCGAGACTGAGTGAGAGAGGGAGAGAGAGCGAGACTGAGTGAGAGAGAGAGAGCGAGACTGAGTGAGAGAGAGAGCGCGAGACTGAGTGAGAGAGAGAGTGAGCGAGACTGAGAGATAGAGAGCGAGACAGAGAGAGTGAGCGAGACTGAGAGAGGGAGCGAGGCTGAGAGAGAGAGAGAGCGAGACTGGGAGAGAGAGTGCGAGACTGAGAGAGAGCGAGACAGAAGAGTGAGAGAGAGAGCGAGACTGAGAGAGAGCGAGACAGAAGAGTGAGAGAGAGAGCGAGACTGAGAGAGAGAGAGAGAGCGAGACTGAGTGAGAGAGAGAGAGCGAGACTGCGTGGGAGAGGGAGAGAGAGCGAGACTGAGTGCGAGAGAGAGAGAGAGCGAGACTGAGAGATAGAGAGCGAGACTGAGAGAGTGAGTGAGAGAGAGAGAGAGCGAGGCTGAGAGAGAGAGAGGAAGACAGAGAGAGAGAGAGGGAGACTGAGAGAGAGAGAGCGAGACAGAGTGAGCGAGAGAGAGAGAGCGAGACTGAGTGAGAGAGAGAGCGCGAGACTGAGTGAGAGAGCGAGAGAGAGCGAGACTGAGAGAGAGAGAGAGCGAGACTGAGAGAGAGAGAGCGAGACTGAGAGAAAGAGAGAGAGCGAGACTGAGTGAGAGAGAGAGAGCGAGACTGAGTGAGAGAGGGAGAGAGAGCGAGACTGAGTGAGAGAGAGAGCGCGAGACTGAGTGCGAGAGAGAGAGAGAGCGAGACTGAGAGATTGAGAGCGAGACTGAGAGAGTGAGTGAAAGAGAGAGAGAGCGAGGCTGAGAGAGATAGAGCGAGACTGAGACAGAGAGAGGAAGACAGAGTGAGAGAGAGAGCGCGAGACAGAGAGAGTGAGACTGAGTTAGAGAGAAAGAGAGCGAGACTGAGTGAGAGCGAGAGAGAGCGAGACTAAGTGAGAGAGAGAGAGCGAGACTGAGAGAGAGAAAGTGAGAGCAAGACTGAGTGAGAGAGAGAGAGTGAGACTGAGAGAGAGAGTGAGGGACCGAGACAGAGTGAGAGAGAGAGGGAGACAGCGAGAGAGAGAGAGCGAGACTGAAAGGGAGAGGGAGAGCGAGACAGACATAGTGATTGAGAGAGAGAGCGAGACTGAGAGAGAGAGAGAGAGAGAGTGAGAGAGCGAGACAGAGTGAGAGAGAGAGAGAGGGAGCGAGACAGAGAGGGAGCGAGACTGAGTCAGAGAGACTGAGTGAGAGCGAGAGAGAGAGCGAGTCTGAGTGAGAGAGGGAGAGAGAGCGAGTCTGAGTGAGAGAGAGAGCGAGACTGAGTGAGAGAGGAGAGAGAGCGAGACTGAGTGAGAGAGAGAGCGCGAGACTGAGTGAGAGAGAGAGAGAGCGAGACTGAGAGATAGAGAGCGAGACTGAGAGAGAGAGAGAGCGAGACAGAGAGAGACTGAGAGAGAGAGAGGGAGACAGAGAGAGAGAGAGCGAGACTGAGAGAGAGCGAGACAGACAGAGTGAGAGAGAGAGCGAGACTGAGAGAGAGAGAGAGCGAGACAGAGAGAGACTGAGAGAGAGAGGGGGAGACAGAGAGAGAGCGAGACTGAGAGAGAGCGAGACAGACAGAGTGAGAGAGAGAGCGAGACAGAGAGAGAGAGAGAGAGAGCGAGACTGAGAGAGAGCGAGAGAGTGAGAGAGAGTGAGACTGAGCGAGAGAGAGAGAGAGCGAGTCAGAGAGAGAGAGAGAGAGAGCGAGTCCGAGTCAGAGAGACTGAGTGAGAGCAAGAGAGAGAGCGAGACTGAGTGAGAGTGAGAGAGAGCGAGACTGAGAGAGAGAGAGTGAGCGAGACTGAGTGAGAGAGGGAGAGAGAGCGAGACTGAGTGAGAGAGAGAGAGCGAGACTGAGTGAGAGAGAGAGAGCGAGACTGAGTGAGAGAGGGAGAGAGAGCGAGACTGAGAGAGAGAGAGAGAGCGAGACTGAGAGAGAGAGAGCGAGACTGAGAGAAAGAGAGAGAGCGAGACTGGTTGAGAGAGAGAGAGCGAGACAGAGAGAGAGAGCGAGTGAGAGGGAGGGAGCGAGACTGAGCGAGAGAGAGAGCGAGACAGATAGAGCGAGCGAGTGAGAGAGAGGGAGCGAGACTGAGTGAGAGAGAGAGAGAGCGAGACTGAGAGAGAGAGTGAGAGGGGGAGAGAGAGAGAGAGACAGAGAGAGAGCGAGACAGTGTGAGAGAGAGAGAGCGAGACTGAGTTAGAGAGAGAGCGAGACTGAGAGAAAGAGTGAGAGCTCGGCTGCGTGAGAGAGAGAGAGCGAGACAGAGAGAGCGAGATAGAGTGAGTGAAAGAGAGAGAGCGATACAGAGTGAGTGAGAGAGTGAGAGCGACACAGAGTGAGTGAGAGAGAGAGAGCGAGACTGAGTGAGAGAGAGAGAGCGAGACTGAGTGAGAGAGAGAGCGAGACTAAGTGAGAGAGAGAGAGAGCGAGACTGAGAGATAGAGAGCGAGACTGAGAGAGAGAGAGCGAGACTGCGAGTGTGAGCGAGATCGAGAGAGAGAGAGCGAGACTGAGTTAGAGAGAAAGAGAGCGAGACTGAGTGAGAGCGAGAGAGAGCGAGACTAAGTGAGAGAGAGAGAGCGAGACTGAGAGAGAGAAAGAGAGAGCAAGACTGAGTGAGAGAGAGAGAGTGAGACTGAGAGAGAGAGTGAGGGACCGAGACAGAGTGAGAGAGAGAGGGAGACAGCGAGAGAGAGAGAGCGAGACTGAAAGGGAGAGGGAGAGCGAGACGGACATAGTGATTGAGAGAGAGAGCGAGACTGAGAGAGAGAGAGAGTGAGAGAGCGAGACAGAGTGAGAGAGAGAGAGAGAGAGCGAGACAGAGAGGGAGCGAGACTGAGTCAGAGAGACTGAGTGAGAGCGAGAGAGAGAGCGAGTCTGAGTGAGAGAGGGAGAGAGAGCGAGTCTGAGTGAGAGAGAGAGCGAGACTGAGTGAGAGAGGGAGAGAGAGCGAGACTGAGTGAGAGAGAGAGCGCGAGACTGAGTGAGAGAGAGAGAGAGCGAGACTGAGAGATAGAGAGCGAGACTGAGAGAGAGAGAGAGCGAGACAGAGAGAGACTGAGAGAGAGAGAGGGAGACAGAGAGAGAGAGAGCGAGACTGAGAGAGAGCGAGACAGACAGAGTGAGAGAGAGAGCGAGACTGAGAGAGAGAGAGAGCGAGACAGAGAGAGACTGAGAGAGAGAGGGGGAGACAGAGAGAGAGCGAGACTGAGAGAGAGCGAGACAGACAGAGTGAGAGAGAGAGCGAGACAGAGAGAGAGGAGAGAGAGAGCGAGACTGAGGGAGAGCGAGAGAGTGAGAGAGAGTGAGACTGAGCGAGAGAGAGAGAGAGCGAGTCAGAGAGAGAGAGAGAGAGAGCGAGTCCGAGTCAGAGAGACTGAGTGAGAGCAAGAGAGAGAGCGAGACTGAGTGAGAGTGAGAGAGAGAGAGTGAGCGAGACTGAGTGAGAGAGGGAGAGAGAGCGAGACTGAGTGAGAGAGAGAGAGCGAGACTGAGTGAGAGAGTGAGAGCGAGACTGAGTGAGAGAGGGAGAGAGAGCGAGACTGAGTGAGAGAGAGAGCGAGACTGAGTGAGAGAGAGAGCGCGAGACTGAGTGAGAGAGAGAGTGAGCGAGACTGAGAGATAGAGAGCGAGACTGAGAGAGTGAGCGAGACTGAGAGAGAGAGAGAGGGAGCGAGGCTGAGAGAGAGAGAGAGCGAGACTGGGGGAGAGAGAGCGAGACTGAGAGAGAGCGAGACAGAAGAGTGAGAGAGAGAGCGAGACTGAGAGAGAGCGAGACAGAAGAGTGAGAGAGAGAGCGAGACTGAGAGAGAGAGAGAGAGCGAGACTGAGTGAGAGAGAGAGAGAGAGCGAGACTGAGTGAGAGAGGGAGAGAGAGCGAGACTGAGTGCGAGAGAGAGAGAGAGCGAGACTGAGAGATAGAGAGCGAGACTGAGAGAGTGAGTGAGAGAGAGAGAGCGAGGCTGAGAGAGATAGAGAGAGCGAGACTGAGACAGAGAGAGCGAGACTGAGACAGAGAGAGAGAGAGGAAGACAGAAAGAGAGAGAGCGAGACTGAGAGCGAGACAGCGTGAGAGAGCGAGAACGAGACAGAGAGAGAGAGAGCGAGACAGAGTGAGTGAGAGGGAGAGCGAGACTGAGTGAGAGCGAGACTGAGAGAGAGAGAGAGAGAGAGCGAGACTGAGTGAGAGAGGGAGAGAGAGCGAGACTGAGTGCGAGAGAGAGAGAGCGAGACTGAGAGATAGAGAGCGAGACTGAGAGAGTGAGTGAGAGAGAGAGAGCGAGGCTGAGAGAGATAGAGAGAGCGAGACTGAGACAGAGAGAGAGAGAGGAAGACAGAGAGAGAGAGAGGGAGACTGAGAGAGAGAGAAGCGAGACTGAGAGAGAGAGAGCGAGACAGAGTGAGAGAGAGAGCGCGAGACGGAGAGAGAGATACCGAGACAGAGTGAGCGAGAGAGAGATAGCGAGACAGTGTGAGAGAGAGAGAGAGAGCGAGACTGAGTGAAAGAGAGAGCGCGAGACTGAGTGAGAGAGCGAGAGAGCGAGACTGAGAGAGAGAGAGAGAGCGAGACTGAGAGAGAGAGAGCGAGACTGAGAGAAAGAGAGAGAGCGAGACTGAGTGAGAGAGAGAGAGCGAGACAGAGAGAGAGAGCGAGTGAGAGAGAGGGAGCGAGACTGAGTGAGAGAGAGAGAGAGCGAGACTGAGAGAGAGAGTGAGAGGGGGAGAGAGAGAGAGAGACAGAGAGAGAGTGAGAGAGTGAGACTGAGTGAAAGAGAGAGAGGAAGACAGAGAGAGTGAGGGAGACTGAGAGAGAGAGAGCGAGACTGAGAGCGAGACAGCGTGAGAGAGCGAGAACGAGACAGAGAGAGAGAGAGAGAGCGAGACAGAGTGAGTGAGAGGGAGAGCGAGACTGAGTGAGAGCGAGAGAGCGAGACTGAGAGAGAGAGAGAGCGAGACTGAGTGAGAGAGAGAGCGAGACTGAGTGAGAGAGAGAGCGAGACTGTGTGAGAGAGAGCGAGACTGAGTGAGAGAGAGAGAGCGAGACGAGCGAGAGAGAGAGCGAGCGAGACAGAGAGAGAGAGAGAGAGAGAGCGAGACCGAGTCAGAGAGACTGAGTGAGAGAGAGAGAGCGAGACTGAGTGAGAGACAGAGAGGGAGACTGAGTGAGAGAGAGAGGGAGAGACTGAGTGAGAGAGGGAGCGAGACAGAGTGAGAGAGGGATCGAGACTGAGTGAGAGAGAGAGAGCGAGACTGAGTGAGTGAGAGAGAGAGCGAGACTGAGTGAGAGCGATAGAGCGAGACTGAGTGAGAGAGAGAGAGCGAGACAGAGAGAGAGCAAGACAGAGTGAGAGAGAGAGAGGCTGAGTGAGAGCGAGAGAGCGAGACTGAGTGAGAGAGAGAGAGACTGAGTGAGAGAGACTGAGTGAGAGAAAGAGAGAGCAAGACTGAGTGAGAGAGATAGAGTGAGACTGAGAGAGAGAGTGAGGGACCGAGACAGAGTGAGAGAGAGAGGGAGACAGCGAGAGAGAGAGCGAGACTGAAAGAGAGAGGGAGAGCGAGACAGACAGAGTGAGTGAGTGAGAGAGCGAGACTGAGAGAGAGAGAGTGAGAGAGCGAGACTGAGAGAGAGAGAGAGAGAGAGAGCGAGACAGAGAGAGAGAGCGAGACTGAGTCAGAGAGACTGAGTGAGAGCGAGAGAGAGAGCGAGACTGAGTGAGAGTGAGAGAGAGCGAGACAGAGTGAGAGAGAGAGAGCGAGACCGAGTCAGAGAGACTGAGTGAGAACGAGAGAGAGAGTGAGACTGAGTGAGAGTGAGAGAGAGCGAGACTGAGTGAGAGAGAGCGAGACTGAGTGAGACAGAGAGAGCGAGACTGAGTGAGAGAGGGAGAGAGAGCGAGACTGAATGAGAGAGAGAGCGCGAGACTGAGTGCGAGAGAGAGAGCGAGACTGAGAGATAGAGAGCGAGACTGAGAGAGTGAGTGAGAGAGAGAGAGCAAGGCTGAGAGAGATCGAGAGAGCGAGACTGAGACAGAGAGAGAGAGAGGAAGACAGAGAGAGAGAGAGGGAGACTGAGAGAGAGAGAAGCGAGACTGAGAGAGAGTGAGCGAGACAGAGTGAGAGAGAGAGCGCGAGACAGAGAGAGAGAGACCGAGACAGAGTGAGCGAGAGAGAGAGAGCGAGACAGTGTGAGAGAGAGAGAGAGCGAGACTGAGTGAGACAGAGAGCGCGAGACTGGGTGAGAGAGCGAGAGAGAGCGAGACTGAGAGAGAGAGAGAGCGAGACTGAGAGAGAGAGAGAGCGAGACTGAAAGAAAGAGAGAGAGCGAGGCTGAGTGAGAGAGAGAGAGCGAGACAGAGAGAGAGAGCGAGTGAGAGAGAGGGAGCGAGACTGAGTGAGAGAGAGAGAGAGCGAGACTGAGAGAGAGAGTGAGAGGGGGAGAGAGAGAGAGACAGAGAGAGAGTGAGAGAGTGAGACTGAGTGAGAGAGAGAGAGGAAGACAGAGAGAGAGAGGGAGACTGAGCGAGAGAGAGAGAGCGAGACTGAGTGAGAGAGAGAGAGCGAGACTGAGTGAGAGAGAGAGAGCGAGACTGAGTGAGAGAGAGAGCGCGAGACTGAGTGGGGGAGAGAGCGAGACTGAGTGAGAGAGAGAGCGAGACTGAGAGAGAGAAAGAGAGAGTGAGACTGAGTGAGAGAGAGAGAGCGAGACTGAGTGAGAGAGGGAGCGACAGAGAGAGAGCGAGAATGACTGAGTGAGAGAGAGAGAGTGAGACTGAGTGAGAGAGAGAGCGAGACTGAGTGAGAGAGAGAGGGCGAGACTAAGTGGGAGAGAGAGAGCGAGACTGAGAGAGAGAAAGAGAGAGCAAGACTAAGTGAGAGAGAGAGAGTGAGACTGGGAGAGAGAGTGAGGAACCGAGACAGATTGAGAGAGAGAGGGAGACAGCGAGAGAGAGAGCGAGACTGAGAGAGAGAGGGAGAGCGAGACAGACAGAGTGAGTGAGAGAGGGAGCGAGACTGAGTGAGAGAGAGAGAGCGAGACTGAGTGAGAGAGAGAGACTGAGTGAGAGAGAGAGAGCGAGACAGAGTGAGAGAGAGAGCGAGACTGAGTGAGAGAGAGAGAGCGAAACTGAGTGAGAGAGAGTGAGCGAGACTGAGTGAGAGAGAGAGAGCGAGACTGAGTGTGAGAGAGAGCGAGACTGAGTGAGGGAGAGAGCGAGACTGAGAGAGAGAGCGAGACTGAGAGAGAGAGCGAGACTGAGAGAGAGAGAGCGAGACTGAGAGAGAGAGAGAGCGAGACTGCGAGAGTGAGCGAGACCGAGAGAGAGAGAGCGAGACTGCGTGAGAGAAGGAGAGCGAGACTGAGTGAGAGAGAGAGAGCGAGACTGAGTTAGAGAGAAAGAGAGCGAGACTGAGTGAGAGCGAGAGAGAGCGAGACTAAGTGAGAGAGAGAGAGAGCGAGACTGAGAGAGAGAAAGAGAG
Source organism: Mustelus asterias (assembly GCF_964213995.1). NCBI lineage: Eukaryota > Metazoa > Chordata > Chondrichthyes > Carcharhiniformes > Triakidae > Mustelus > Mustelus asterias. The sequence goes on along the minus strand of NW_027590315.1, from coordinate 429,910 downwards.
AGCAAGACTGAGTGAGAGAGAGAGAGTGAGACTGAGAGAGAGAGTGAGGGACCGAGACAGAGTGAGAGAGAGAGGGAGACAGCGAGAGAGAGAGCGAGACTGAAAGAGAGAGGGAGAGCGAGACAGACAGAGTGATTGAGAGAGAGAGCGAGACTGAGAGAGAGAGTGAGAGAGCGAGACTGAGTGAGAGAGAGAGAGAGCGAGAAAGAGAGAGAGAGCGAGACTGAGTCAGAGAGACTGAGTGAGAGCGAGAGAGATAGCGAGACTGAGTGAGAGTGAGAGAGAGAGCGAGACTGAGTGAGAGAGGGAGAGAGAGCGAGACTGAGTGAGAGAGAGAGCGCGAGACTGAGTGAGAGAGAGAGAGAGCGAGACTGAGAGATAGAGAGCGAGACTGAGAGAGAGAGAGAGCGAGACAGAGAGAGACTGAGAGAGAGAGAGGGAGACAGAGAGAGAGAGAGCGAGACTGAGAGAGAGCGAGACAGAAAGAGTGAGAGAGAGAGCGAGACTGAGAGAGAGAGAGAGAGAGAGAGCGAGACTGAGAGAGAGAGAGAGAGAGAGAGACAGAGTGAGACTGAGCGACAGAGAGAGAGAGCGAGACAGAGAGAGAGATAGAGAGAGAGAGCGAGACCGAGTCAGAGAGACTGAGTGAGAGCAAGAGAGAGAGCGAGACTGAGTGAGAGAGAGAGCGCGAGACTGAGTGCGAGAGAGAGAGAGAGCGAGACTGAGAGATTGAGAGCGAGACTGAGAGAGTGAGTGAAAGAGAGAGAGAGCGAGGCTGAGAGAGATAGAGAGAGCGAGACTGAGACAGAGAGAGAGGAAGACAGAGTGAGAGAGAGAGCGCGAGACAGAGGGAGCGAGACAGAGTGAGCGAGAGAGAGAGCGAGACAGTGTGAGAGAGCGAGAGAGAGCGAGACTGAGAGAGAGAGAGAGAGCGAGACTGAGAGAGAGAGAGCGAGACTGAGAGAAAGAGAGAGAGCGAGACTGAGTGAGAGAGAGAGAGCGAGACAGAGAGAGAGCGAGTGAGAGAGAGGGAGCGAGACTGAGCGAGAGAGAGAGAGCGAGACAGAGAGAGAGAGCGAGTGAGAGAGAGGGAGCGAGACTGAGTGAGAGAGAGAGAGAGCGAGACTGAGAGAGAGAGTGAGAGGGGGAGAGAGAGAGAGAGACAGAGAGAGAGCGAGACAGTGTGAGTGAGAGAGAGAGCGAGACTGAGTTAGAGAGAGAGCGAGACTGAGAGAAAGAGTGAGAGCTCGGCTGCGTGAGAGAGAGAGAGCGAGACAGAGAGAGCGAGATAGAGTGAGTGAAAGAGAGAGAGCGATACAGAGTGAGTGAGAGAGTGAGAGCGACACAGAGTGAGTGAGAGAGAGAGAGCGAGACTGAGTGAGAGAGAGAGAGCGAGACTGAGTGAGAGAGAGAGCGAGACTAAGTGAGAGAGAGAGAGAGAGCGAGACTGAGAGATAGAGAGTGAGACTGAGAGAGAGAGAGCGAGACTGCGAGTGTGAGCGAGATCGAGAGAGAGAGAGCGAGACTGAGTTAGAGAGAAAGAGAGCGAGACTGAGTGAGAGCGAGAGAGAGCGAGACTAAGTGAGAGAGAGAGAGCGAGACTGAGAGAGAGAAAGAGAGAGCAAGACTGAGTGAGAGAGAGAGAGTGAGACTGAGAGAGAGAGTGAGGGACCGAGACAGAGTGAGAGAGAGAGGGAGACAGCGAGAGAGAGAGAGCGAGACTGAAAGAGAGAGGGAGAGCGAGACAGACATAGTGATTGAGAGAGAGAGCGTGACTGAGAGAGAGAGAGAGAGTGAGAGAGCGAGACAGAGTGAGAGAGAGAGAGAGAGAGCGAGACAGAGAGGGAGCGAGACTGAGTCAGAGAGACTGAGTGAGAGCGAGAGAGAGAGCGAGTCTGAGTGAGAGAGGGAGAGAGAGCGAGTCTGAGTGAGAGAGAGAGCGAGACTGAGTGAGAGAGGGAGAGAGAACGAGACTGAGTGAGAGAGAGAGCGCGAGACTGAGTGAGAGAGAGAGAGAGCGAGACTGAGAGATAGAGAGCGAGACTGAGAGAGAGAGAGAGCGAGACAGAGAGAGACTGAGAGAGAGAGAGGGAGACAGAGAGAGAGAGAGCGAGACTGAGAGAGAGCGAGACAGACAGAGTGAGAGAGAGAGCGAGACTGAGAGAGAGAGAGAGCGAGACAGAGAGAGACTGAGAGAGAGAGAGGGAGACAGAGAGAGAGAGAGCGAGACTGAGAGAGAGCGAGACAGACAGAGTGAGAGAGAGAGCGAGACAGAGAGAGAGAGAGAGAGAGCGAGACTGAGAGAGAGCGAGAGAGTGAGAGAGAGTGAGACTGAGCGAGAGAGAGAGAGAGCGAGTCAGAGAGAGAGAGAGAGAGAGCGAGTCCGAGTCAGAGAGACTGAGTGAGAGCAAGAGAGAGAGCGAGACTGAGTGAGAGTGAGAGAGAGCGAGACTGAGAGAGAGAGAGTGAGCGAGACTGAGTGAGAGAGGGAGAGAGAGCGAGACTGAGTGAGAGAGAGAGAGCGAGACTGAGTGAGAGAGAGAGAGCGAGACTGAGTGAGAGAGGGAGAGAGAGCGAGACTGAGTGAGAGAGAGAGAGCGAGACTGAGTGAGAGAGAGAGCGCGAGACTGAGTGAGAGAGAGAGTGAGCGAGACTGAGAGATAGAGAGCGAGACTGAGAGAGTGAGCGAGACTGAGAGAGAGAGAGAGGGAGCGAGGCTGAGAGAGAGAGAGAGCGAGACTGGGAGAGAGAGAGCGAGACTGAGAGAGAGCGAGACAGAAGAGTGAGAGAGAGAGCGAGACTGAGAGAGAGCGAGACAGAAGAGTGAGAGAGAGAGCGAGACTGAGAGATAGAGAGAGAGCGAGACTGAGTGAGAGGGAGAGAGCGAGACTGAGTGAGAGAGGGAGAGAGAGCGAGACTGAGTGAGAGCGAGAGAGAGAGCGAGACTGAGTGAGAGAGAGAGCGAGACTGAGGGAGAGAGAGCGAGACTGAGTGAGAGAGAGAGAGCGAGACTGAGTGAGAGAGAGAGCGCGAGACTGAGTGAGAGAGAGAGAGAGCGAGACTGAGAGATAGAGAGCGAGACTGAGAGAGAGAGAGAGCGAGACAGAGAGAGACTGAGAGAGAGAGAGGGAGACAGAGAGAGAGAGAGAGAGCGAGACTGAGAGAGAGCGAGACAGACAGAGTGAGAGAGAGAGCGAGACTGAGAGAGAGAGAGAGAGCGAGACTGAGAGAGAGAGAGAGTGAGAGAGAGAGTGAGACTGAGCGAGAGAGAGAGAGAGCGATTCAGAGAGAGAGAGAGAGAGCGAGTCCGAGTCAGAGAGACTGAGTGAGAGCAAGAGAGAGCGCGAGACTGAGTGAGAGTGAGAGAGAGCGAGACTGAGTGAGAGAGAGAGAGCGAGACTGAGTGAGAGAGAGAGAGCGAGACTGAGTGAGAGAGAGAGAGCGAGACTGAGTGAGAGAGAGAGCGCGAGACTGAGTGAGAGAGAGAGTGAGCGAGACTGAGAGATAGAGAGGGAGACAGAGAGAGTGAGCGAGACTGAGAGAGAGAGAGAGGGAGCGAGGCTGAGAGAGAGAGAGAGCGAGACTGGGAGAGAGAGTGCGAGACTGAGAGAGAGCGAGACAGAAGAGTGAGAGAGAGAGCGAGACTGAGAGAGAGCGAGACAGAAGAGTGAGAGAGAGAGCGAGACTGAGTGAGAGAGAGAGAGAGCGAGACTGAGTGAGAGAGAGAGCGCGAGACTGAGTGAGAGAGAGAGTGAGCGAGACTGAGAGATAGAGAGCGAGACAGAGAGAGTGAGCGAGGCTGAGAGAGAGAGAGAGCGAGACTGGGAGAGAGAGTGCGAGACTGAGAGAGAGCGAGACAGAAGAGTGAGAGAGAGAGCGAGACTGAGAGAGAGCGAGACAGAAGAGTGAGAGAGAGAGCGAGACTGAGAGAGAGAGAGAGAGCGAGACTGAGTGAGAGAGAGAGAGCGAGACTGCGTGGGAGAGGGAGAGAGAGCGAGACTGAGTGCGAGAGAGAGAGAGAGCGAGACTGAGAGATAGAGAGCGAGACTGAGAGAGTGAGTGAGAGAAAGAGAGAGCGAGGCTGAGAGAGATAGAGAGAGCGAGACTGAGACAGAGAGAGAGAGAGGAAGACAGAGAGAGAGAGAGGGAGACTGAGAGAGAGAGAGCGAGACAGAGTGAGCGAGAGAGAGATAGCGAGACAGTGTGAGAGAGAGAGAGAGAGCGAGACTGAGTGAGAGAGAGAGCGCGAGACTGAGTGAGAGAGCGAGAGAGAGCGAGACTGAGAGAGAGAGAGAGAGCGAGACTGAGAGAGAGAGAGCGAGACTGAGAGAAAGAGAGAGAGCGAGACTGAGTGAGAGAGAGAGAGCGAGACTGAGTGAGAGAGGGAGAGAGCGAGACTGAGTGAGAGAGAGAGCGCGAGACTGAGTGCGAGAGAGAGAGAGAGCGAGACTGAGAGATTGAGAGCGAGACTGAGAGAGTGAGTGAAAGAGAGAGAGAGCGAGGCTGAGAGAGATAGAGAGAGCGAGACTGAGACAGAGAGAGGAAGACAGAGTGAGAGAGAGAGCGCGCGACAGAGAGAGCGAGACAGAGTGAGCGAGAGAGAGAGCGAGACAGTGTGAGAGAGCGAGAGAGAGCGAGACTGAGAGAGAGAGAGAGAGCGAGACTGAGAGAGAGAGAGCGAGACTGAGAGAAAGAGAGAGAGCGAGACTGAGTGAGAGAGAGAGAGCGAGACAGAGAGAGAGAGCGAGTGAGAGAGAGGGAGCGAGACTGAGCGAGAGAGAGAGCGAGACAGAGAGAGCGAGCGAGTGAGAGAGAGGGAGCGAGACTGAGTGAGAGAGAGAGAGAGCGAGACTGAGAGAGAGAGTGAGAGGGGGAGAGAGAGAGAGAGACAGAGAGAGAGCGAGACAGTGTGAGTGAGAGAGAGAGCGAGACTGAGTTAGAGAGAGAGCGAGACTGAGAGAAAGAGTGAGAGCTCGGCTGCGTGAGAGAGAGAGAGCGAGACAGAGAGAGCGAGATAGAGTGAGTGAAAGAGAGAGAGCGATACAGAGTGAGTGAGAGAGTGAGAGCGACACAGAGTGAGTGAGAGAGAGAGAGCGAGACTGAGTGAGAGAGAGAGAGCGAGACTGAGTGAGAGAGAGAGCGAGACTAAGTGAGAGAGAGAGAGCGAGACTGAGAGATAGAGAGCGAGACTGAGAGAGAGAGAGCGAGACTGCGAGTGTGAGCGAGATCGAGAGAGAGAGAGCGAGACTGAGTTAGAGAGAAAGAGAGCGAGACTGAGTGAGAGCGAGAGAGAGCGAGACTAAGTCAGAGAGAGAGAGCGAGACTGAGAGAGAGAAAGAGAGAGCAAGACTGAGTGAGAGAGAGAGAGTGAGACTGAGAGAGAGAGTGAGGGACCGAGACAGAGTGAGAGAGAGAGGGAGACAGCGAGAGAGAGAGAGCGAGACTGAAAGAGAGAGGGAGAGCGAGACAGACATAGTGATTGAGTGAGAGAGAGAGAGAGAGAGTGAGAGAGCGAGACAGAGTGAGAGAGAGAGAGAGCGAGACAGAGAGGGAGCGAGACTGAGTCAGAGAGACTGAGTGAGAGCGAGAGAGAGAGCGAGTCTGAGTGAGAGAGGGAGAGAGAGCGAGTCTGAGTGAGAGAGCGAGTCTGAGTGAGAGAGAGAGCGAGACTGAGAGAGAGAGTGAGAGGGGGAGAGAGAGAGAGAGACAGAGAGAGAGCGAGACAGTGTGAGTGAGAGAGAGAGCGAGACTGAGTTAGAGAGAGAGCGAGACTGAGAGAAAGAGTGAGAGCTCGGCTGCGTGAGAGAGAGAGAGCGAGACAGAGAGAGCGAGATAGAGTGAGTGAAAGAGAGAGAGCGATACAGAGTGAGTGAGAGAGTGAGAGCGACACAGAGTGAGTGAGAGAGAGAGAGCGAGACTGAGTGAGAGAGAGAGAGCGAGACTGAGTGAGAGAGAGAGCGAGACTAAGTGAGAGAGAGAGAGCGAGACTGAGAGATAGAGAGCGAGACTGAGAGAGAGAGAGCGAGACTGCGAGTGTGAGCGAGATCGAGAGAGAGAGAGCGAGACTGAGTTAGAGAGAAAGAGAGCGAGACTGAGTGAGAGCGAGAGAGAGCGAGACTAAGTCAGAGAGAGAGAGCGAGACTGAGAGAGAGAAAGAGAGAGCAAGACTGAGTGAGAGAGAGAGAGTGAGACTGAGAGAGAGAGTGAGGGACCGAGACAGAGTGAGAGAGAGAGGGAGACAGCGAGAGAGAGAGAGCGAGACTGAAAGAGAGAGGGAGAGCGAGACAGACATAGTGATTGAGTGAGAGAGAGAGAGAGAGAGTGAGAGAGCGAGACAGAGTGAGAGAGAGAGAGAGCGAGACAGAGAGGGAGCGAGACTGAGTCAGAGAGACTGAGTGAGAGCGAGAGAGAGAGCGAGTCTGAGTGAGAGAGGGAGAGAGAGCGAGTCTGAGTGAGAGAGCGAGTCTGAGTGAGAGAGAGAGCGAGACTGAGTGAGAGAGGGAGAGAGAGCGAGACTGAGTGAGAGAGAGAGCGCGAGACTGAGTGAGAGAGAGAGAGAGCGAGACTGAGAGATAGAGAGCGAGACTGAGAGAGAGAGAGAGCGAGACAGAGAGAGACTGAGAGAGAGAGAGGGAGACAGAGAGAGAGCGAGACTGAGAGAGAGCGAGACAGACAGAGTGAGAGAGAGAGCGAGACTGAGAGAGAGAGAGAGCGAGACAGAGAGAGACTGAGAGAGAGAGGGGGAGACAGAGAGAGAGAGAGCGAGACTGAGAGAGAGCGAGACAGACGGAGTGAGAGAGAGAGCGAGACAGAGAGAGAGAGAGAGAGAGCGAGACTGAGAGAGAGCGAGAGAGTGAGAGAGAGTGAGACTGAGCGAGAGAGAGAGAGAGAGCGAGTCAGAGAGAGAGAGAGAGAGAGCGAGTCCGAGTCAGAGAGACTGAGTGAGAGCAAGAGAGAGAGCGAGACTGAGTGAGAGTGAGAGAGAGCGAGACTGAGTGAGAGTGAGAGAGAGCGAGACTGAGAGAGAGAGAGTGAGCGAGACTGAGTGAGAGAGGGAGAGAGAGCGAGACTGAGTGAGAGAGAGAGAGCAAGACTGAGTGAGAGAGAGAGAGCGAGACTGAGTGAGAGAGGGAGAGAGAGCGAGACTGAGTGAGAGAGAGAGAGCGAGACTGAGTGAGAGAGAGCGCGAGACTGAGTGAGAGAGAGAGTGAGCGAGACTGAGAGATAGAGAGCGAGACTGAGAGAGAGAGAGAGAGCGAGACTGAGTGAGAGAGGGAGAGAGAGCGAGACTGAGTGAGAGAGAGAGAGCGAGACTGAGTGAGAGAGAGAGAGCGAGACTGAGTGAGAGAGGGAGAGAGAGCGAGACTGAGTGAGAGAGAGAGAGCGAGACTGAGTGAGAGAGAGAGCGCGAGACTGAGTGAGAGAGAGAGTGAGCGAGACTGAGAGATAGAGAGCGAGACAGAGAGAGTGAGTGAGAGAGAGAGAGAGGGAGCGAGGCTGAGAGAGAGAGAGCGAGACTGGGAGAGAGAGTGCGAGACTGAGAGAGAGCGAGACAGAAGAGTGAGAGAGAGAGCGAGACTGAGAGAGAGCGAGACAGAAGAGTGAGAGAGAGAGCGAGACTGAGAGAGAGAGAGAGAGCGAGACTGAGTGAGAGAGAGAGAGCGAGACTGCGTGGGAGAGGGAGAGAGAGCGAGACTGAGTGCGAGAGAGAGAGAGAGCGAGACTGAGAGATAGAGAGCGAGACTGAGAGAGTGAGTGAGAGAGAGAGAGAGCGAGGCTGAGAGAGATAGAGAGAGCGAGACTGAGACAGAGAGAGAGAGAGGAAGACAGAGAGAGAGAGAGGGAGACTGAGAGAGAGAGAGCGAGACAGAGTGAGCGAGAGAGAGATAGCGAGACAGTGTGAGAGAGAGAGAGAGAGCGAGACTGAGTGAGAGAGAGAGCGCGAGACTGAGTGAGAGAGCGAGAGAGAGCGAGACTGAGAGAGAGAGAGAGAGCGAGACTGAGAGAGAGAGAGCGAGACTGAGAGAAAGAGAGAGAGCGAGACTGAGTGAGAGAGAGAGAGCGAGACTGAGTGAGAGAGGGAGAGAGAGCGAGACTGAGTGAGAGAGAGAGCGCGAGACTGAGTGCGAGAGAGAGAGCGAGACTGAGAGATTGAGAGCGAGACTGAGAGAGTGAGTGAAAGAGAGAGAGAGCGAGGCTGAGAGAGATAGAGAGAGCGAGACTGAGACAGAGAGAGGAAGACAGAGTGAGAGAGAGAGCGCGAGACAGAGAGAGCGAGACAGAGTGAGCGAGAGAGAGAGCGAGACAGTGTGAGAGAGCGAGAGAGAGCGAGACTGAGAGAGAGAGAGAGAGCGAGACTGAGAGAGAGAGAGCGAGACTGAGAGAAAGAGAGAGAGCGAGACTGAGTGAGAGAGAGAGAGCGAGACAGAGAGAGAGAGTGAGTGAGAGAGAGGGAGCGAGACTGAGCGAGAGAGAGAGCGAGACAGAGAGAGAGAGCGAGTGAGAGAGAGGGAGCGAGACTGAGTGAGAGAGAGAGAGAGAGCGAGACTGAGAGAGAGAGTGAGAGGGGGAGAGAGAGAGAGAGACAGAGAGAGAGCGAGACAGTGTGAGTGAGAGAGAGAGCGAGACTGAGTTAGAGAGAGAGCGAGACTGAGAGAAAGAGTGAGAGCTCGGCTGCGTGAGAGAGAGAGAGCGAGACAGAGAGAGCGAGATAGAGTGAGTGAAAGAGAGAGAGCGATACAGAGTGAGTGAGAGAGTGAGAGCGACACAGAGTGAGTGAGAGAGAGAGAGCGAGACTGAGTCAGAGAGAGAGAGCGAGACTGAGTGAGAGAGAGAGCGAGACTAAGTGAGAGAGAGAGAGAGCGAGACTGAGAGATAGAGAGCGAGACTGAGAGAGAGAGAGCGAGACTGCGAGTGTGAGCGAGATCGAGAGAGAGAGAGCGAGACTGAGTTAGAGAGAAAGAGAGCGAGACTGAGAGAGAGAAAGAGAGAGCAAGACTGAGTGAGAGAGAGAGAGTGAAACTGAGAGAGAGAGTGAGGGACCGAGACAGAGTGAGAGAGAGAGGGAGACAGCGAGAGAGAGAGAGCGAGACTGAAAGAGAGAGGGAGAGCGAGACAGACATAGTGATTGAGAGAGAGAGCGAGACTGAGAGAGAGAGAGAGAGAGAGAGAGTGAGAGAGCGAGACAGAGTGAGAGAGAGAGAGAGAGAGCGAGACAGAGAGGGAGCGAGACTGAGTGAGAGCGAGAGAGAGAGCGAGTCTGAGTGAGAGAGGGAGAGAGAGCGAGTCTGAGTGAGAGAGAGAGCGAGACTGAGTGAGAGAGGGAGAGAGAGCGAGACTGAGTGAGAGAGAGAGCGCGAGACTGAGTGAGAGAGAGAGAGAGAGCGAGACTGAGAGATAGAGAGCGAGACTGAGAGAGAGAGCGAGACAGAGAGAGACAGAGAGAGAGGGAGACAGAGAGAGAGAGAGCGAGACTGAGAGAGAGAGAGAGCGAGACAGAGAGAGACTGAGAGAGGGAGGGGAAGACAGAGAGAGAGAGAGCGAGACTGAGAGAGAGCGAGACAGACAGAGTGAGAGAGAGAGCGAGACAGAGAGAGAGAGCGAGACTGAGAGAGAGCGAGAGAGTGAGAGAGAGTGAGACTGAGCGAGAGAGAGAGAGAGCGAGTCAGAGAGAGAGAGAGAGAGAGCGAGTCTGAGTCAGAGAGACTGAGTGAGAGCAAGAGAGAGAGCGAGACTGAGTGAGAGTGAGAGAGAGCGAGACTGAGAGAGAGTGAGCGAGACTGAGTGAGAGAGGGAGAGAGAGCGAGACTGAGTGAGAGAGAGAGAGCGAGACTGAGTGAGAGAGAGAGAGCGAGACTGAGTGAGAGAGGGAGAGAGCAAGATAGAGTGAGACTGAGAGAGAGAGTGAGGGACCGAGACTGCGTGAGAGAGAGCGAGACTGAGAGAGAGCGAGACTGAGTGAGAGAGAGCGAGACAGAGAGAGAGAGAGAGCGAGACTGCGTGAGAGAAAGAGAGCGAGACTGTGTTAGAGAGAGAGCGAGACTGAGAGAGAGAAAGAGAGAGCAAGATAGAGTGAGACTGAGAGAGAGAGTGAGGGACCGAGACAGAGTGAGAGAGAGAGGGAGACAGCGAGAGAGAGAGCGAGACTGCAAGAGAGAGGGAGAGCGAGACAGACAGAGTGAGTGAGTGAGAGAGCGAGACTGAGAGAGAGAGAGTGAGAGAGCGAGACTGAGAGAGAGAGAGAGAGCGAGACAGAGAGAGAGAGCGAGACTGAGTCAGAGAGACTGAGTGAGAGCGAGAGAGAGAGCGAGACTGAGTGAGAGTGAGAGAGAGCGAGACAGAGTGAGAGAGAGAGAGCGAGACCGAGTCAGAGAGACTGAGTGAGAACGAGAGAGAGAGTGAGACTGAGTGAGAGTGAGAGAGAGCGAGACTGAGTGAGAGAGAGCGAGACTGAGTGAGACAGAGAGAGCGAGACTGAGTGAGAGAGGGAGAGAGAGCGAGACTGAGTGAGAGAGAGAGCGCGAGACTGAGTGCGAGAGAGAGAGAGAGCGAGACTGAGAGATAGAGAGCGAGACTGAGAGAGTGAGTGAGAGAGAGAGAGAGCAAGGCTGAGAGAGATCGAGAGAGCGAGACTGAGACAGAGAGAGAGAGAGGAAGACAGAGAGAGAGAGAGGGAGACTGAGAGAGAGAGAAGCGAGACTGAGAGAGAGAGAGCGAGACAGAGTGAGAGAGAGAGCGCGAGACAGAGAGAGAGAGACCGAGACAGAGTGAGCGAGAGAGAGAGAGCGAGACAGTGTGAGAGAGAGAGAGAGCGAGACTGAGTGAGACAGAGAGCGCGAGACTGGGTGAGAGAGCGAGAGAGAGCGAGACTGAGAGAGAGAGAGAGCGAGACTGAGAGAGAGAGAGCGAGACTGAGAGAAAGAGAGAGAGCGAGGCTGAGTGAGAGAGAGAGAGCGAGACAGAGAGAGAGAGCGAGTGAGAGAGAGGGAGCGAGACTGAGTGAGCGAGAGAGAGAGCGAGACTGAGAGAGAGAGTGAGAGGGGGAGAGAGAGAGAGACAGAGAGAGAGTGAGAGAGGGAGACTGAGCGAGAGAGAGAGAGCGAGACTGAGTGAGAGAGAGAGAGCGAGACTGAGTGAGAGAGAGAGAGCGAGACTGAGTGAGAGAGAGAGCGCGAGACTGAGTGGGAGAGAGAGCGAGACTGAGTGAGAGAGAGAGCGAGACTAAGTGAGGGAGAGAGCGAGACTGAGAGAGAGAAAGAGAGAGTGAGACTGAGTGAGAGAGAGAGAGCGAGACTGAGTGAGAGAGGGAGCGACAGAGAGAGAGAGCGAGAATGACTGAGTGAGAGAGAGAGAGTGAGACTGAGTGAGAGAGAGAGCGAGACTGAGTGAGAGAGAGAGGGCGAGACTAAGTGGGAGAGAGAGAGCGAGACTGAGAGAGAGAAAGAGAGAGCAAGACTAAGTGAGAGAGAGAGAGTGAGACTGGGAGAGAGAGTGAGGAACCGAGACAGATTGAGAGAGAGAGGGAGACAGCGAGAGAGAGAGCGAGACTGAGAGAGAGAGGGAGAGCGAGACAGACAGAGTGAGTGAGAGAGGGAGCGAGACTGAGTGAGAGAGAGAGAGCGAGACTGAGTGAGAGAGAGAGAGCGAGACTGAGTGAGAGAGAGAGAGCGAGACAGAGTGAGAGAGAGAGCGAGACTGAGTGAGAGAGAGAGAGCGAAACTGAGTGAGAGAGAGTGAGCGAGACTGAGTGAGAGAGAGAGAGCGAGACTGAGTGTGAGAGAGAGCGAGACTGAGTGAGGGAGAGAGCGAGACGAAGTGAGAGAGAGAGAGAGCGAGACTGAGAGAGAGAGAGCGAGACTGAGAGAGAGAGAGCGAGACTGCGAGAGTGAGCGAGACCGAGAGAGAGAGAGCGAGACTGCGTGAGAGAAGGAGAGCGAGACTGAGTGAGAGAGAGAGAGCGAGACTGAGTTAGAGAGAAAGAGAGCGAGACTGAGTGAGAGCGAGAGAGAGCGAGACTAAGTGAGAGAGAGAGAGCGAGACTGAGAGAGAGAAAGAGAGAGCGAGACTGAGTGAGAGAGAGAGAGTGAGACTGAGAGAGAGAGTGAGGGACCGAGACAGAGTGAGAGAGAGAGGGAGACAGCGAGAGAGAGAGCGAGACTGAAAGAGAGAGGGAGAGCGAGACAGACAGAGTGATTGAGAGAGAGAGCGAGACTGAGAGAGAGAGAGTGAGAGAGCGAGACTGAGTGAGAGAGAGAGAGAGCGAGAAAGAGAGAGAGAGCGAGACTGAGTCAGAGAGACTGAGTGAGAGCGAGAGAGATAGCGAGACTGAGTGAGAGTGAGAGAGAGAGCGAGACTGAGTGAGAGAGGGAGAGAGAGCGAGACTGAGTGAGAGAGAGAGCGCGAGACTGAGTGAGAGAGAGAGAGAGCGAGACTGAGAGAGATAGAGAGCGAGACTGAGAGAGAGAGAGAGCGAGACAGAGAGAGACAGAGAGCGAGAGGGAGACAGAGAGAGAGAGAGCGAGACTGAGAGAGAGCGAGACAGAAAGAGTGAGAGAGAGAGCGAGACTGAGAGAGAGAGAGAGAGAGCGAGACTGAGAGAGAGAGAGAGAGAGAGACAGAGTGAGACTGAGCGACAGAGAGAGAGAGCGAGACAGAGAGAGAGATAGAGAGAGAGAGCGAGACCGAGTCAGAGAGACTGAGTGAGAGCAAGAGAGAGAGCGAGACTGAGTGAGAGAGAGTGAGCGAGACTGTGAGAGAGGGAGAGAGAGCGAGACTGAGTGAGAGAGAGAGCGCGAGACTGAGTGCGAGAGAGAGAGAGAGCGAGACTGAGAGATTGAGAGCGAGACTGAGAGAGTGAGTGAAAGAGAGCGAGAGCGAGGCTGAGAGAGATAGAGAGAGCGAGACTGAGACAGAGAGAGAGGAAGACAGAGTGAGAGAGAGAGCGCGAGACAGAGAGAGCGAGACAGAGTGAGCGAGAGAGAGAGCGAGACAGTGTGAGAGCGAGAGAGAGCGAGACTGAGTGAGAGAGAGAGCGCGAGACTGAGTGAGAGAGCGAGAGAGAGCGAGACTGAGCGAGAGAGAGCGAGACTGAGAGAGAGAGCGCGAGACTGAGAGGAAGAGAGAGAGCGAGACTGAGTGAGAGAGAGAGAGCGAGTGAGAGAGAGGGAGCGAGACTGAGTGAGAGAGAGAGCGAGACAGAGAGAGAGAGAGAGACAGAGAGAGTGCGAGACAGTGTGAGTGAGAGAGAGAGCGAGACTGAGTTAGAGAGAGAGCGAGACTGAGAGAGTGAGAGCTAGGCTGCGTGAGAGAGAGAGAGCGAGACAGAGAGAGCGAGATAGAGTGAGTGAAAGAGAGAGAGCGATACAGAGTGAGTGAGAGAGAGAGAGCGAGACTGAGTGAGAGAGAGAGAGCGAGACAGAGTGAGAGAGAGAGAGCGAGACTGAGTGAGAGAGAGAGCGAGACTGAGTGAGAGAGAGAGCGAGACTAAGTGAGAGAGAGAGAGAGCGAGACTGAGAGATAGAGAGCGAGACTGAGAGAGAGAGAGCGAGACTGCGAGAGTGAGCGAGACCGAGAGAGAGAGAGCGAGACTGAGTTAGAGAGAAAGCGAGCGAGACTGAGTGAGAGTGAGAGAGAGCGAGACTAAGTGAGAGAGAGAGAGCGAGACTGAGAGAGAGAAAGAGAGAGCAAGACTGAGTGAGAGAGAGAGAGTGAGACTGAGAGAGAGAGTGAGGGACCGAGACAGAGTGAGAGAGAGAGGGAGACAGCGAGAGAGAGAGAGCGAGACTGAAAGAGAGAGGGAGAGCGAGACAGACAGAGTGATTGAGAGAGAGAGCGAGACTGAGAGAGAGAGAGTGAGAGAGCGACACTGAGTGAGAGAGAGAGAGCGAGAAAGAGAGAGAGAGCGAGACTGAGTCAGAGAGACTGAGTGAGAGCGAGAGAGAGAGCGAGACTGAGTGAGAGTGAGAGAGAGAGCGAGACTGAGTGAGAGAGAGAGCGAGACTGAGTGAGAGAGGGAGAGAGAGCGAGACTGAGTGAGAGAGAGAGAGCGAGACTGAGTGAGAGAGAGAGCGCGAGACTGAGAGATAGAGAGCGAGACTGAGAGAGAGAGAAGCGAGACTGAGAGAGAGAGAGCGAGACAGAGTGAGAGAGAGAGCGCGAGACAGAGAGAGAGAGACCGAGACAGAGTGAGCGAGAGAGAGAGAGCGAGACAGTGTGAGAGAGAGAGAGAGCGAGACTGAGTGAGATAGAGAGCGCGAGACTGGGTGAGAGAGCGAGAGAGAGCGAGACTGAGAGAGAGAGAGAGCGAGACTGAGAGAGAGAGAGCGAGACTGAGAGAAAGAGAGAGAGCGAGGCTGAGTGAGAGAGAGAGAGCGAGACAGAGAGAGAGAGCGAGTGAGAGAGAGGGAGCGAGACTGAGTGAGCGAGAGAGAGAGCGAGACTGAGAGAGAGAGTGAGAGGGGGAGAGAGAGAGAGACAGAGAGAGAGTGAGAGAGGGAGACTGAGCGAGAGAGAGAGAGCGAGACTGAGTGAGAGAGAGAGAGCGAGACTGAGTGAGAGAGAGAGAGCGAGACTGAGTGAGAGAGAGAGCGCGAGACTGAGTGGGAGAGAGAGCGAGACTGAGTGAGAGAGAGAGCGAGACTAAGTGAGGGAGAGAGCGAGACTGAGAGAGAGAAAGAGAGAGTGAGACTGAGTGAGAGAGAGAGAGCGAGACTGAGAGAGAGAGTGAGAGGGGGAGAGAGAGAGAGAGACAGAGAGAGAGCGAGACAGTGTGAGTGAGAGAGAGAGCGAGACTGAGAGAGAGAGAGAGCGAGACAGTGTGAGTGAGAGAGAGCGAGACAGAGAGAGAGCGAGAATGACTGAGTGAGAGAGAGAGAGTGAGACTGAGTGAGAGAGAGAGCGAGACTGAGTGAGAGAGAGAGGGCGAGACTAAGTGGGAGAGAGAGAGCGAGACTGAGAGAGAGAAAGAGAGAGCAAGACTAAGTGAGAGAGAGAGAGTGAGACTGGGAGAGAGAGTGAGGAACCGAGACAGATTGAGAGAGAGAGGGAGACAGCGAGAGAGAGAGCGAGACTGAGAGAGAGAGGGAGAGCGAGACAGACAGAGTGAGTGAGAGAGGGAGCGAGACTGAGTGAGAGAGAGAGAGCGAGACTGAGTGAGAGAGAGAGAGCGAGACTGAGTGAGACAGAGAGAGCGAGACTGAGTGAGAGAGGGAGAGAGAGCGAGACTGAGTGAGAGAGAGAGCGCGAGACTGAGTGCGAGAGAGAGAGAGAGCGAGACTGAGAGATAGAGAGCGAGACTGAGAGAGTGAGTGAGAGAGAGAGAGAGCAAGGCTGAGAGAGATCGAGAGAGCGAGACTGAGACAGAGAGAGAGAGAGGAAGACAGAGAGAGAGAGAGGGAGACTGAGAGAGAGAGAAGCGAGACTGAGAGAGAGAGAGCGAGACAGAGTGAGAGAGAGAGCGCGAGACAGAGAGAGAGAGACCGAGACAGAGTGAGCGAGAGAGAGAGAGCGAGACAGTGTGAGAGAGAGAGAGCGAGACTGAGTGAGACAGAGAGCGCGAGACTGGGTGAGAGAGCGAGAGAGAGCGAGACTGAGAGAGAGAGAGAGCGAGACTGAGAGAGAGAGAGCGAGACTGAGAGAAAGAGAGAGAGCGAGGCTGAGTGAGAGAGAGAGAGCGAGACAGAGAGAGAGAGCGAGTGAGAGAGAGGGAGCGAGACTGAGTGAGAGAGAGAGAGAGCGAGACTGAGAGAGAGAGTGAGAGGGGGAGAGAGAGAGAGACAGAGAGAGAGTGAGAGAGTGAGACTGAGTGAGAGAGAGAGAGGAAGACAGAGAGAGAGAGGGAGACTGAGCGAGAGAGAGAGAGCGAGACTGAGTGAGAGAGAGAGAGCGAGACTGAGTGAGAGAGAGAGCGCGAGACTGAGTGGGAGAGAGAGCGAGACTGAGTGAGAGAGAGAGAGCGAGACTGAGTGAGAGAGAGAGCGCGAGACTGAGTGGGAGAGAGAGCGAGACTGAGTGAGAGAGAGAGCGGGACTAAGTGAGGGAGAGAGCGAGACTGAGAGAGAGAAAGAGAGAGTGAGACTGAGTGAGAGAGAGAGAGCGAGACTGAGTGATAGAGGGAGCGACAGAGAGAGAGAGCGAGAATGACTGAGTGAGAGAGAGAGAGTGAGACTGAGTGAGAGAGAGAGCGAGACTGAGTGAGAGAGAGAGGGCGAGACTAAGTGGGAGAGAGAGAGCGAGACTGAGAGAGAGAAAGAGAGAGCAAGACTAAGTGAGAGAGAGAGAGTGAGACTGGGAGAGAGAGTGAGGAACCGAGACAGATTGAGAGAGAGAGGGAGACAGCGAGAGAGAGAGCGAGACTGAGAGAGAGAGGGAGAGCGAGACAGACAGAGTGAGTGAGAGAGGGAGCGAGACTGAGTGAGAGAGAGAGAGCGAGACTGAGTGAGAGAGAGAGAGCGAGACTGAGTGAGAGAGAGAGAGCGAGACAGAGTGAGAGAGAGAGCGAGACTGAGTGAGAGAGAGAGAGCGAAACTGAGTGAGTGAGAGAGAGAGAGCGAGACTGAGTGTGAGAGAGAGCGAGACTGAGTGAGGGAGAGAGCGAGACGAAGTGAGAGAGAGAGAGAGCGAGACTGAGAGAGAGAGAGCGAGACTGAGAGAGAGAGAGCGAGACTGCGAGAGTGAGCGAGACCGAGAGAGAGAGAGCGAGACTGCGTGAGAGAAGGAGAGCGAGACTGAGTGAGAGAGAGAGAGCGAGACTGAGTTAGAGAGAAAGAGAGCGAGACTGAGTGAGAGCGAGAGAGAGCGAGACTAAGTGAGAGAGAGAGAGCGAGACTGAGAGAGAGAAAGAGAGAGCGAGACTGAGTGAGAGAGAGAGTGAGACTGAGAGAGAGAGTGAGGGACCGAGACAGAGTGAGAGAGAGAGGGAGACAGCGAGAGAGAGAGCGAGACTGAAAGAGAGAGGGAGAGCGAGACAGACAGAGTGATTGAGAGAGAGAGCGAGACTGAGAGAGAGAGAGTGAGAGAGCGAGACTGAGTGAGAGAGAGAGAGAGCGAGAAAGAGAGAGAGAGCGAGACTGAGTCAGAGAGACTGAGTGAGAGCGAGAGAGATAGCGAGACTGAGTGAGAGTGAGAGAGAGAGCGAGACTGAGTGAGAGAGGGAGAGAGAGCGAGACTGAGTGAGAGAGAGAGCGCGAGACTGAGTGAGAGAGAGAGAGAGCGAGACTGAGAGAGATAGAGAGCGAGACTGAGAGAGAGAGAGAGCGAGACAGAGAGAGACAGAGAGCGAGAGGGAGACAGAGAGAGAGAGAGCGAGACTGAGAGAGAGCGAGACAGAAAGAGTGAGAGAGAGAGCGAGACTGAGAGAGAGAGAGAGAGAGCGAGACTGAGAGAGAGAGAGAGAGAGAGACAGAGTGAGACTGAGCGACAGAGAGAGAGAGCGAGACAGAGAGAGAGATAGAGAGAGAGAGCGAGACCGAGTCAGAGAGACTGAGTGAGAGCAAGAGAGAGAGCGAGACTGAGTGAGAGAGAGTGAGCGAGACTGTGAGAGAGGGAGAGAGAGCGAGACTGAGTGAGAGAGAGAGCGCGAGACTGAGTGCGAGAGAGAGAGAGAGCGAGACTGAGAGATTGAGAGCGAGACTGAGAGAGTGAGTGAAAGAGAGCGAGAGCGAGGCTGAGAGAGATAGAGAGAGCGAGACTGAGACAGAGAGAGAGGAAGACAGAGTGAGAGAGAGAGCGCGAGACAGAGAGAGCGAGACAGAGTGAGCGAGAGAGAGAGCGAGACAGTGTGAGAGCGAGAGAGAGCGAGACTGAGTGAGAGAGAGAGCGCGAGACTGAGTGAGAGAGCGAGACTGAGCGAGAGAGAGCGAGACTGAGAGAGAGAGCGCGAGACTGAGAGGAAGAGAGAGAGCGAGACTGAGTGAGAGAGAGAGAGCGAGTGAGAGAGAGGGAGCGAGACTGAGTGAGAGAGAGAGCGAGACAGAGAGAGAGAGAGAGACAGAGAGAGTGCGAGACAGTGTGAGTGAGAGAGAGAGCGAGACTGAGTTAGAGAGAGAGCGAGACTGAGAGAGTGAGAGCTAGGCTGCGTGAGAGAGAGAGAGCGAGACAGAGAGAGCGAGATAGAGTGAGTGAAAGAGAGAGAGCGATACAGAGTGAGTGAGAGAGAGAGAGCGAGACTGAGTGAGAGAGAGAGAGCGAGACAGAGTGAGAGAGAGAGAGCGAGACTGAGTGAGAGAGAGAGCGAGACTGAGTGAGAGAGAGAGCGAGACTAAGTGAGAGAGAGAGAGAGCGAGACTGAGAGATAGAGAGCGAGACTGAGAGAGAGAGAGCGAGACTGCGAGAGTGAGCGAGACCGAGAGAGAGAGAGCGAGACTGAGTTAGAGAGAAAGCGAGCGAGACTGAGTGAGAGTGAGAGAGAGCGAGACTAAGTGAGAGAGAGAGAGCGAGACTGAGAGAGAGAAAGAGAGAGCAAGACTGAGTGAGAGAGAGAGAGTGAGACTGAGAGAGAGAGTGAGGGACCGAGACAGAGTGAGAGAGAGAGGGAGACAGCGAGAGAGAGAGAGCGAGACTGAAAGAGAGAGGGAGAGCGAGACAGACAGAGTGATTGAGAGAGAGAGCGAGACTGAGAGAGAGAGAGTGAGAGAGCGACACTGAGTGAGAGAGAGAGAGCGAGAAAGAGAGAGAGAGCGAGACTGAGTCAGAGAGACTGAGTGAGAGCGAGAGAGAGAGCGAGACTGAGTGAGAGTGAGAGAGAGAGCGAGACTGAGTGAGAGAGAGAGCGAGACTGAGTGAGAGAGGGAGAGAGAGCGAGACTGAGTGAGAGAGAGAGAGCGAGACTGAGTGAGAGAGAGAGCGCGAGACTGAGTGAGAGAGAGAGAGCGAGACTGAGAGATAGAGAGCGAGACTGAGAGAGAGAGAGAGCGAGACAGAGAGAGACTGAGAGAGAGAGAGCGAGTCTGAGAGAGAGCGAGACAGACAGAGTGAGAGAGAGCGAGACTGAGAGAGAGAGAGAGCGAGACTGAGAGAGAGAGAGTGAGACAGAGTGAGACTGAGCGAGAGAGAGAGAGAGCGAGTCAGAGAGAGAGAGAGAGAGCGAGTCCGAGTCAGAGAGACTGAGTGAGAGCAAGAGAGAGAGCGATACTGAGTGAGAGTGAGAGAGAGCGAGACTGAGTGAGAGAGAGAGAGCGAGACTGAGTGAGAGAGAGAGAGCGAGACTGAGTGAGAGAGAGAGCGCGAGACTGAGTGAGAGAGAGAGTGAGCGAGACTGAGAGATAGAGAGCGAGACTGAGAGAGTGAGTGAGACTGAGAGAGAGAGAGGGAGCGAGGCTGAGAGAGAGAGTGAGCGAGACTGAGAGAGAGCGAGACAGAAGAGTGAGAGAGAGAGCGAGACTGAGAGAGAGAGAGAGAGCGAGACTGAGTGAGAGAGAGAGAGCGAGACTGAGTGAGAGAGGGAGAGAGAGCGAGACTGAGTGCGAGAGAGAGAGAGAGAGCGAGACTGAGAGAGTGAGTGAAAGAGAGAGAGAGCGAGGCTGAGAGAGATAGAGAGAGCGAGACTGAGACAGAGAGAGAGGAAGACTGAGTGAGAGAGAGAGCGCGAGACAGAGAGAGCGAGACAGAGTGAGCGAGAGAGAGAACGAGACAGTGTGAGAGCGAGAGAGAGCGAGACTGAGTGAGAGAGAGAGCGCGAGACTGAGTGAGAGAGCGAGAGAGAGCGAGACTGAGCGAGAGAGAGCGAGACTGAGAGAGAGAGCGCGAGACTGAGAGGAAGAGAGAGAGCGAGACTGAGTGAGAGAGAGAGAGCGAGACAGAGAGAGAGAGCGAGTGAGAGAGAGGGAGCGAGACTGAGAGAGAGAGCGAGACAGAGAGAGACAGAGAGAGGGAGACAGAGAGAGAGAGAGCGAGACTGAGAGAGAGAGAGAGCGAGACAGAGAGAGACTGAGAGAGAGAGGGGGAAACAGAGAGAGAGAGAGCGAGACTGAGAGAGAGCGAGACAGACAGAGTGAGAGAGAGAGCGAGACAGAGAGAGAGAGCGAGACTGAGAGAGAGCGAGAGAGTGAGAGAGAGTGAGACTGAGCGAGAGAGAGAGAGAGCGAGTCAGAGAGAGAGAGAGAGAGAGCGAGTCCGAGTCAGAGAGACTGAGTGAGAGCAAGAGAGAGAGCGAGACTGAGTGAGAGTGAGAGAGAGCGAGACTGAGAGAGAGAGAGTGAGCGAGACTGAGTGAGAGAGGGAGAGAGAGCGAGACTGAGTGAGAGAGAGAGAGCGAGACTGAGTGAGACAGAGAGAGCGAGACTGAGTGAGAGAGGGAGAGAGCAAGATAGAGTGAGACTGAGAGAGAGAGTGAGGGACCGAGACTGCGTGAGAGAGAGCGAGACTGAGAGAGAGCGAGACTGAGTGAGAGAGAGCGAGACAGAGAGAGAGAGAGAGCGAGACTGCGTGAGAGAAAGAGAGCGAGACTGTGTTAGAGAGAGAGCGAGACTGAGAGAGAGAAAGAGAGAGCAAGTTAGAGTGAGACTGAGAGAGAGAGTGAGGGACCGAGACAGAGTGAGAGAGAGAGGGAGACAGCGAGAGAGAGAGCGAGACTGCAAGAGAGAGGGAGAGCGAGACAGACAGAGTGAGTGAGTGAGAGAGCGAGACTGAGAGAGAGAGAGTGAGAGAGCGAGACTGAGAGAGAGAGAGAGAGCGAGACAGAGAGAGAGAGCGAGACTGAGTCAGAGAGACTGAGTGAGAGCGAGAGAGAGAGCGAGACTGAGTGAGAGTGAGAGAGAGCGAGACAGAGTGAGAGAGAGAGAGCGAGTCCGAGTCAGAGAGACTGAGTGAGAACGAGAGAGAGAGTGAGACTGAGTGAGAGTGAGAGAGAGCGAGACTGAGTGAGAGAGAGCGAGACTGAGTGAGACAGAGAGAGCGAGACTGAGTGAGAGAGGGAGAGAGAGCGAGACTGAGTGAGAGAGAGAGCGCGAGACTGAGTGCGAGAGAGAGAGAGAGCGAGACTGAGAGATAGAGAGCGAGACTGAGAGAGTGAGTGAGAGAGAGAGAGAGCAAGGCTGAGAGAGATCGAGAGAGCGAGACTGAGACAGAGAGAGAGAGAGGAAGACAGAGAGAGAGGGAGACTGAGAGAGAGAGAAGCGAGACTGAGAGAGAGAGAGCGAGACAGAGTGAGAGAGAGAGCGCGAGACAGAGAGAGAGAGACCGAGACAGAGTGAGCGAGAGAGAGAGAGCGAGACAGTGTGAGAGAGAGAGAGCGAGACTGAGTGAGACAGAGAGCGCGAGACTGGGTGAGAGAGCGAGAGAGAGCGAGACTGAGAGAGAGAGAGAGCGAGACTGAGAGAGAGAGAGCGAGACTGAGAGAAAGAGAGAGAGCGAGGCTGAGTGAGAGAGAGAGAGCGAGACAGAGAGAGAGAGCGAGTGAGAGAGAGGGAGCGAGACTGAGTGAGAGAGAGAGAGAGCGAGACTGAGAGAGAGAGTGAGAGGGGGAGAGAGAGAGAGACAGAGAGAGAGTGAGAGAGTGAGACTGAGTGAGAGAGAGAGAGGAAGACAGAGAGAGAGAGGGAGACTGAGCGAGAGAGAGAGAGCGAGACTGAGTGAGAGAGAGAGAGCGAGACTGAGTGAGAGAGAGAGAGCGAGACTGAGTGAGAGAGAGAGCGCGAGACTGAGTGGGAGAGAGAGCGAGACTGAGTGAGAGAGAGAGCGAGACTAAGTGAGGGAGAGAGCGAGACTGAGAGAGAGAAAGAGAGAGTGAGACTGAGTGAGAGAGAGAGAGCGAGACTGAGTGATAGAGGGAGCGACAGAGAGAGAGAGCGAGAATGACTGAGTGAGAGAGAGAGAGTGAGACTGAGTGAGAGAGAGAGCGAGACTGAGAGAGAGAGAGGGCGAGACTAAGTGGGAGAGAGAGAGCGAGACTGGGAGAGAAAGAGAGAGCAAGACTAAGTGAGAGAGAGAGAGTGAGACTGGGAGAGAGAGTGAGGAACCGAGACAGATTGAGAGAGAGAGGGAGACAGCGAGAGAGAGAGCGAGACTGAGAGAGAGAGGGAGAGCGAGACAGACAGAGTGAGTGAGAGAGGGAGCGAGACTGAGTGAGAGAGAGAGAGCGAGACTGAGTGAGAGAGAGAGAGCGAGACTGAGTGAGAGAGAGAGAGCGAGACTGAGTGAGAGAGAGAGAGCGAGACAGAGTGAGAGAGAGAGCGAGACTGAGTGAGAGAGAGAGAGCGAAACTGAGTGAGAGAGAGTGAGCGAGACTGAGTGAGAGAGAGAGAGCGAGACTGAGTGTGAGAGAGAGCGAGACTGAGTGAGGGAGAGAGCGAGACGAAGTGAGAGAGAGAGCGAGACTGAGAGAGAGAGAGCGAGACTGAGAGAGAGAGAGAGAGCGAGACTGCGAGAGTGAGCGAGACCGAGAGAGAGAGAGCGAGACTGCGTGAGAGAAGGAGAGCGAGACTGAGTGAGAGAGAGAGAGCGAGACTGAGTTAGAGAGAAAGAGAGCGAGACTGAGTGAGAGCGAGAGAGAGCGAGACTAAGTGAGAGAGAGAGAGCGAGACTGAGAGAGAGAAAGAGAGAGCAAGACTGAGTGAGAGAGAGAGAGCGAGACTGAGTGAGAGAGAGAGAGCGAGACTGAGTGAGAGAGAGAGCGCGAGACTGAGTGGGAGAGAGAGCGAGACTGAGTGAGAGAGAGAGCGAGACTAAGTGAGGGAGAGAGCGAGACTGAGAGAGAGAAAGAGAGAGTGAGACTGAGTGAGAGAGAGAGAGCGAGACTGAGTGAGAGAGGGAGCGACAGAGAGAGAGAGCGAGAATGACTGAGTGAGAGAGAGAGAGTGAGACTGAGTGAGAGAGAGAGCGAGACTGAGTGAGAGAGAGAGGGCGAGACTAAGTGGGAGAGAGAGAGCGAGACTGAGAGAGAGAAAGAGAGAGCAAGACTAAGTGAGAGAGAGAGAGTGAGACTGGGAGAGAGAGTGAGGAACCGAGACAGATTGAGAGAGAGAGGGAGACAGCGAGAGAGAGAGCGAGACTGAGAGAGAGAGGGAGAGCGAGACAGACAGAGTGAGTGAGAGAGGGAGCGAGACTGAGTGAGAGAGAGAGAGCGAGACTGAGTGAGAGAGAGAGAGCGAGACTGAGTGAGAGAGAGAGAGCGAGACAGAGTGAGAGAGAGAGCGAGACAGAGTGAGAGAGAGAGCGAGACTGAGTGAGAGAGAGAGAGCGAAACTGAGTGAGAGAGAGTGAGCGAGACTGAGTGAGAGAGAGAGAGCGAGACTGAGTGTGAGAGAGAGCGAGACTGAGTGAGGGAGAGAGCGAGACGAAGTGAGAGAGAGAGAGAGCGAGACTGAGAGAGAGAGAGCGAGACTGAGAGAGAGAGAGCGAGACTGCGAGAGTGAGCGAGACCGAGAGAGAGAGAGCGAGACTGCGTGAGAGAAGGAGAGCGAGACTGAGTGAGAGAGAGAGAGCGAGACTGAGTTAGAGAGAAAGAGAGCGAGACTGAGTGAGAGCGAGAGAGAGCGAGACTAAGTGAGAGAGAGAGAGCGAGACTGAGAGAGAGAAAGAGAGAGCGAGACTGAGTGAGAGAGAGAGAGTGAGACTGAGAGAGAGAGTGAGGGACCGAGACAGAGTGAGAGAGAGAGGGAGACAGCGAGAGAGAGAGCGAGACTGAAAGAGAGAGGGAGAGCGAGACAGACAGAGTGATTGAGAGAGAGAGCGAGACTGAGAGAGAGAGAGTGAGAGAGCGAGACTGAGTGAGAGAGAGAGAGAGCGAGAAAGAGAGAGAGAGCGAGACTGAGTCAGAGAGACTGAGTGAGAGCGAGAGAGATAGCGAGACTGAGTGAGAGTGAGAGAGAGAGCGAGACTGAGTGAGAGAGGGAGAGAGAGCGAGACTGAGTGAGAGAGAGAGCGCGAGACTGAGTGAGAGAGAGAGAGAGCGAGACTGAGAGAGATAGAGAGCGAGACTGAGAGAGAGAGAGAGCGAGACAGAGAGAGACAGAGAGCGAGAGGGAGACAGAGAGAGAGAGAGCGAGACTGAGAGAGAGCGAGACATAAAGAGTGAGAGAGAGAGCGAGACTGAGAGAGAGAGAGAGAGAGAGCGAGACTGAGAGAGAGAGAGAGAGAGAGACAGAGTGAGACTGAGCGACAGAGAGAGAGAGCGAGACAGAGAGAGAGATAGAGAGAGAGAGCGAGACCGAGTCAGAGAGACTGAGTGAGAGCAAGAGAGAGAGCGAGACTGAGTGAGAGAGAGTGAGCGAGACTGTGAGAGAGGGAGAGAGAGCGAGACTGAGTGAGAGAGAGAGCGCGAGACTGAGTGCGAGAGAGAGAGAGAGCGAGACTGAGAGATTGAGAGCGAGACTGAGAGAGTGAGTGAAAGAGAGCGAGAGCGAGGCTGAGAGAGATAGAGAGAGCGAGACTGAGACAGAGAGAGAGGAAGACAGAGTGAGAGAGAGAGCGCAAGACAGAGAGAGCGAGACAGAGTGAGCGAGAGAGAGAGCGAGACAGTGTGAGAGCGAGAGAGAGCGAGACTGAGTGAGAGAGAGAGCGCGAGACTGAGTGAGAGAGCGAGAGAGAGCGAGACTGAGCGAGACTGAGAGAGAGAGCGCGAGACTGAGAGGAAGAGAGAGAGCGAGACTGAGTGAGAGAGAGAGAGCGAGTGAGAGAGAGGGAGCGAGACTGAGTGAGAGAGAGAGCGAGACAGAGAGAGAGAGAGAGACAGAGAGAGAGCGAGACAGTGTGAGTGAGAGAGAGAGCGAGACTGAGTTAGAGAGAGAGCGAGACTGAGAGAGTGAGAGCTAGGCTGCGTGAGAGAGAGAGAGCGAGACAGAGAGAGCGAGATAGAGTGAGTGAAAGAGAGAGAGCGATACAGAGTGAGTGAGAGAGTGAGAGCGACACAGAGTGAGTGAGAGAGAGAGAGCGAGACTGAGTGAGAGAGAGAGAGCGAGACAGAGTGAGAGAGAGAGAGCGAGACTGAGTGAGAGAGAGAGCGAGACTGAGTGAGAGAGAGAGCGAGACTAAGTGAGAGAGAGAGAGAGCGAGACTGAGAGATAGAGAGCGAGACTGAGAGAGAGAGAGCGAGACTGCGAGAGTGAGCGAGACCGAGAGAGAGAGAGCGAGACTGAGTTAGAGAGAAAGCGAGCGAGACTGAGTGAGAGTGAGAGAGAGCGAGACTAAGTGAGAGAGAGAGAGCGAGACTGAGAGAGAGAAAGAGAGAGCAAGACTGAGTGAGAGAGAGAGAGTGAGACTGAGAGAGAGAGTGAGGGACCGAGACAGAGTGAGAGAGAGAGGGAGACAGCGAGAGAGAGAGAGCGAGACTGAAAGAGAGAGGGAGAGCGAGACAGACAGAGTGATTGAGAGAGAGAGCGAGACTGAGAGAGAGAGAGTGAGAGAGCGACACTGAGTGAGAGAGAGAGAGCGAGAAAGAGAGAGAGAGCGAGACTGAGTCAGAGAGACTGAGTGAGAGCGAGAGAGAGAGCGAGACTGAGTGAGAGTGAGAGAGAGAGCGAGACTGAGTGAGAGAGAGAGCGAGACTGAGTGAGAGAGGGAGAGAGAGCGAGACTGAGTGAGAGAGAGAGAGCGAGACTGAGTGAGAGAGAGAGCGCGAGACTGAGTGAGAGAGAGAGAGCGAGACTGAGAGATAGAGAGCGAGACTGAGAGAGAGAGAGAGCGAGACAGAGAGAGACTGAGAGAGAGAGAGCGAGTCTGAGAGAGAGCGAGACAGACAGAGTGAGAGAGAGCGAGACTGAGAGAGAGAGAGAGCGAGACTGAGAGAGAGAGAGTGAGACAGAGTGAGACTGAGCGAGAGAGAGAGAGAGCGAGTCAGAGAGAGAGAGAGAGAGCGAGTCCGAGTCAGAGAGACTGAGTGAGAGCAAGAGAGAGAGCGATACTGAGTGAGAGTGAGAGAGAGCGAGACTGAGTGAGAGAGAGAGAGCGAGACTGAGTGAGAGAGAGAGAGCGAGACTGAGTGAGAGAGAGAGCGCGAGACTGAGTGAGAGAGAGAGTGAGCGAGACTGAGAGATAGAGAGCGAGACTGAGAGAGTGAGCGAGACTGAGAGAGAGAGAGAGGGAGCGAGGCTGAGAGAGAGAGTGAGCGAGACTGAGAGAGAGCGAGACAGAAGAGTGAGAGAGAGAGCGAGACTGAGAGAGAGAGAGAGAGCGAGACTGAGTGAGAGAGAGAGAGCGAGACTGAGTGAGAGAGGGAGAGAGAGCGAGACTGAGTGCGAGAGAGAGAGAGAGAGCGAGACTGAGAGAGTGAGTGAAAGAGAGAGAGAGCGAGGCTGAGAGAGATAGAGAGAGCGAGACTGAGACAGAGAGAGAGGAAGACTGAGTGAGAGAGAGAGCGCGAGACAGAGAGAGCGAGACAGAGTGAGCGAGAGAGAGAACGAGACAGTGTGAGAGCGAGAGAGAGCGAGACTGAGTGAGAGAGAGAGCGCGAGACTGAGTGAGAGAGCGAGAGAGAGCGAGACTGAGCGAGAGAGAGCGAGACTGAGAGAGAGAGCGCGAGACTGAGAGGAAGAGAGAGAGCGAGACTGAGTGAGAGAGAGAGAGCGAGACAGAGAGAGAGCGAGTGAGAGAGAGGGAGCGAGACTGAGAGAGAGAGCGAGACAGAGAGAGACAGAGAGAGGGAGACAGAGAGAGAGAGAGCGAGACTGAGAGAGAGAGAGAGCGAGACAGAGAGAGACTGAGAGAGAGAGGGGGAAACAGAGAGAGAGAGAGCGAGACTGAGAGAGAGCGAGACAGACAGAGTGAGAGAGAGAGCGAGACAGAGAGAGAGAGCGAGACTGAGAGAGAGCGAGAGAGTGAGAGAGAGTGAGACTGAGCGAGAGAGAGAGAGAGCGAGTCAGAGAGAGAGAGAGAGAGAGCGAGTCCGAGTCAGAGAGACTGAGTGAGAGCAAGAGAGAGAGCGAGACTGAGTGAGAGTGAGAGAGAGCGAGACTGAGAGAGAGAGAGTGAGCGAGACTGAGTGAGAGAGGGAGAGAGAGCGAGACTGAGTGAGAGAGAGAGAGCGAGACTGAGTGAGACAGAGAGAGCGAGACTGAGTGAGAGAGGGAGAGAGCAAGATAGAGTGAGACTGAGAGAGAGAGTGAGGGACCGAGACTGCGTGAGAGAGAGCGAGACTGAGAGAGAGCGAGACTGAGTGAGAGAGAGCGAGACAGAGAGAGAGAGAGAGCGAGACTGCGTGAGAGAAAGAGAGCGAGACTGTGTTAGAGAGAGAGCGAGACTGAGAGAGAGAAAGAGAGAGCAAGTTAGAGTGAGACTGAGAGAGAGAGTGAGGGACCGAGACAGAGTGAGAGAGAGAGGGAGACAGCGAGAGAGAGAGCGAGACTGCAAGAGAGAGGGAGAGCGAGACAGACAGAGTGAGTGAGTGAGAGAGCGAGACTGAGAGAGAGAGAGTGAGAGAGCGAGACTGAGAGAGAGAGAGAGAGCGAGACAGAGAGAGAGAGCGAGACTGAGTCAGAGAGACTGAGTGAGAGCGAGAGAGAGAGCGAGACTGAGTGAGAGTGAGAGAGAGCGAGACAGAGTGAGAGAGAGAGAGCGAGACCGAGTCAGAGAGACTGAGTGAGAACGAGAGAGAGAGTGAGACTGAGTGAGAGTGAGAGAGAGCGAGACTGAGTGAGAGAGAGCGAGACTGAGTGAGACAGAGAGAGCGAGACTGAGTGAGAGAGGGAGAGAGAGCGAGACTGAGTGAGAGAGAGAGCGCGAGACTGAGTGCGAGAGAGAGAGAGAGCGAGACTGAGAGATAGAGAGCGAGACTGAGAGAGTGAGTGAGAGAGAGAGAGAGCAAGGCTGAGAGAGATCGAGAGAGCGAGACTGAGACAGAGAGAGAGAGAGGAAGACAGAGAGAGAGAGAGGGAGACTGAGAGAGAGAGAAGCGAGACTGAGAGAGAGAGAGCGAGACAGAGTGAGAGAGAGAGCGCGAGACAGAGAGAGAGAGACCGAGACAGAGTGAGCGAGAGAGAGAGAGCGAGACAGTGTGAGAGAGAGAGAGCGAGACTGAGTGAGACAGAGAGCGCGAGACTGGGTGAGAGAGCGAGAGAGAGCGAGACTGAGAGAGAGAGAGAGCGAGACTGAGAGAGAGAGAGCGAGACTGAGAGAAAGAGAGAGAGCGAGGCTGAGTGAGAGAGAGAGAGCGAGACAGAGAGAGAGAGCGAGTGAGAGAGAGGGAGCGAGACTGAGTGAGAGAGAGAGAGAGCGAGACTGAGAGAGAGAGTGAGAGGGGGAGAGAGAGAGAGACAGAGAGAGAGTGAGAGAGTGAGACTGAGTGAGAGAGAGAGAGGAAGACAGAGAGAGAGAGGGAGACTGAGCGAGAGAGAGAGAGCGAGACTGAGTGAGAGAGAGAGAGCGAGACTGAGTGAGAGAGAGAGCGCGAGACTGAGTGGGAGAGAGAGCGAGACTGAGTGAGAGAGAGAGCGGGACTAAGTGAGGGAGAGAGCGAGACTGAGAGAGAGAAAGAGAGAGTGAGACTGAGTGAGAGAGAGAGAGCGAGACTGAGTGATAGAGGGAGCGACAGAGAGAGAGAGCGAGAATGACTGAGTGAGAGAGAGAGAGTGAGACTGAGTGAGAGAGAGAGCGAGACTGAGTGAGAGAGAGAGGGCGAGACTAAGTGGGAGAGAGAGAGCGAGACTGAGAGAGAAAGAGAGAGCAAGACTAAGTGAGAGAGAGAGAGTGAGACTGGGAGAGAGAGTGAGGAACCGAGACAGATTGAGAGAGAGAGGGAGACAGCGAGAGAGAGAGCGAGACTGAGAGAGAGAGGGAGAGCGAGACAGACAGAGTGAGTGAGAGAGGGAGCGAGACTGAGTGAGAGAGAGAGAGCGAGACTGAGTGAGAGAGAGAGAGCGAGACTGAGTGAGAGAGAGAGAGCGAGACAGAGTGAGAGAGAGAGAGCGAGACTGAGTGAGAGAGAGAGAGCGAAACTGAGTGAGAGAGAGTGAGCGAGACTGAGTGAGAGAGAGAGAGCGAGACTGAGTGAGGGAGAGAGCGAGACGAAGTGAGAGAGAGAGAGAGCGAGACTGAGAGAGAGAGAGCGAGACTGAGAGAGAGAGAGAGAGCGAGACTGCGAGAGTGAGCGAGACCGAGAGAGAGAGAGCGAGACTGCGTGAGAGAAGGAGAGCGAGACTGAGTGAGAGAGAGAGAGCGAGACTGAGTTAGAGAGAAAGAGAGCGAGACTGAGTGAGAGCGAGAGAGAGCGAGACTAAGTGAGAGAGAGAGAGCGAGACTGAGAGAGAGAAAGAGAGAGCGAGACTGAGTGAGAGAGAGAGAGTGAGACTGAGAGAGAGAGTGAGGGACCGAGACAGAGTGAGAGAGAGAGGGAGACAGCGAGAGAGAGAGCGAGACTGAAAGAGAGAGGGAGAGCGAGACAGACAGAGTGATTGAGAGAGAGAGCGAGACTGAGAGAGAGAGAGTGAGAGAGCGAGACTGAGTGAGAGAGAGAGAGAGCGAGAAAGAGAGAGAGAGCGAGACTGAGTCAGAGAGACTGAGTGAGAGCGAGAGAGATAGCGAGACTGAGTGAGAGTGAGAGAGAGAGCGAGACTGAGTGAGAGAGAGAGCGAGACTGAGTGAGAGAGAGAGCGCGAGACTGAGTGAGAGAGAGAGAGAGCGAGACTGAGAGAGATAGAGAGCGAGACTGAGAGAGAGAGAGAGCGAGACAGAGAGAGACAGAGAGCGAGAGGGAGACAGAGAGAGAGAGAGCGAGACTGAGAGAGAGCGAGACTGAGAGAGAGAGAGAGAGAGAGAGCGAGACTGAGAGAGAGAGAGAGAGACAGAGTGAGACTGAGCGACAGAGAGAGAGAGCGAGACAGAGAGAGAGATAGAGAGAGAGAGCGAGACCGAGTCAGAGAGACTGAGTGAGAGCAAGAGAGAGAGCGAGACTGAGTGAGAGAGAGTGAGCGAGACTGTGAGAGAGGGAGAGAGAGCGAGACTGAGTGAGAGAGAGAGCGCGAGACTGAGTGCGAGAGAGAGAGAGAGCGAGACTGAGAGATTGAGAGCGAGACTGAGAGAGTGAGTGAAAGAGAGCGAGAGCGAGGCTGAGAGAGATAGAGAGAGCGAGACTGAGACAGAGAGAGAGGAAGACAGAGTGAGAGAGAGAGCGCGAGACAGAGAGAGCGAGACAGAGTGAGCGAGAGAGAGAGCGAGACAGTGTGAGAGCGAGAGAGAGCGAGACTGAGTGAGAGAGAGAGCGCGAGACTGAGTGAGAGAGCGAGAGAGAGCGAGACTGAGCGAGAGAGAGCGAGACTGAGAGAGAGAGCGCGAGACTGAGAGGAAGAGAGAGAGCGAGACTGAGTGAGAGAGAGAGAGCGAGTGAGAGAGAGGGAGCGAGACTGAGTGAGAGAGAGAGCGAGACAGAGAGAGAGAGAGAGACAGAGAGAGAGCGAGACAGTGTGAGTGAGAGAGAGAGCGAGACTGAGTTAGAGAGAGAGCGAGACTGAGAGAGTGAGAGCTAGGCTGCGTGAGAGAGAGAGAGCGAGACAGAGAGAGCGAGACAGAGAGAGCGAGATAGAGTGAGTGAAAGAGAGAGAGCGATACAGAGTGAGTGAGAGAGTGAGAGCGACACAGAGTGAGTGAGAGAGAGAGAGCGAGACTGAGTGAGAGAGAGAGAGCGAGACAGAGTGAGAGAGAGAGAGCGAGACTGAGTGAGAGAGAGAGCGAGACGGAGTGAGAGAGAGAGCGAGACTAAGTGAGAGAGAGAGAGAGCGAGACTGAGAGATAGAGAGCGAGACTGAGAGAGAGAGAGCGAGACTGCGAGAGTGAGCGAGACCGAGAGAGAGAGAGCGAGACTGAGTTAGAGAGAAAGCGAGCGAGACTGAGTGAGAGTGAGAGAGAGCGAGACTAAGTGAGAGAGAGAGAGCGAGACTGAGAGAGAGAAAGAGAGAGCAAGACTGAGTGAGAGAGAGAGAGTGAGACTGAGAGAGAGAGTGAGGGACCGAGACAGAGTGAGAGAGAGAGGGAGACAGCGAGAGAGAGAGCGAGACTGAAAGAGAGAGGGAGAGCGAGACAGACAGAGTGATTGAGAGAGAGAGCGAGACTGAGAGAGAGAGAGTGAGAGAGCGACACTGAGTGAGAGAGAGAGAGCGAGAAAGAGAGAGAGAGCGAGACTGAGTCAGAGAGACTGAGTGAGAGCGAGAGAGAGAGCGAGACTGAGTGAGAGTGAGAGAGAGAGCGAGACTGAGTGAGAGAGAGAGCGAGACTGAGTGAGAGAGGGAGAGAGAGCGAGACTGAGTGAGAGAGAGAGAGCGAGACTGAGTGAGAGAGAGAGCGCGAGACTGAGTGAGAGAGAGAGAGCGAGACTGAGAGATAGAGAGCGAGACTGAGAGAGAGAGAGCGAGACAGAGAGAGACTGAGAGAGAGAGAGCGAGTCTGAGAGAGAGCGAGACTGACAGAGTGAGAGAGAGCGAGACTGAGAGAGAGAGAGAGCGAGACTGAGAGAGAGAGAGTGAGACAGAGTGAGACTGAGCGAGAGAGAGAGAGAGAGCGAGTCAGAGAGAGAGAGAGAGAGCGAGTCCGAGTCAGAGAGACTGAGTGAGAGCAAGAGAGAGAGCGATACTGAGTGAGAGTGAGAGAGAGCGAGACTGAGTGAGAGAGAGAGAGCGAGACTGAGTGAGAGAGAGAGAGCGAGACTGAGTGAGAGAGAGAGCGCGAGACTGAGTGAGAGAGAGAGTGAGCGAGACTGAGAGATAGAGAGCGAGACTGAGAGAGTGAGCGAGACTGAGAGAGAGAGAGAGGGAGCGAGGCTGAGAGAGAGAGAGAGCGAGACTGGGAGAGAGAGAGCGAGACTGAGAGAGAGCGAGACAGAAGAGTGAGAGAGAGAGCGAGACTGAGAGAGAGAGAGCGAGACTGAGTGAGAGAGAGAGAGCGAGACTGAGTGAGAGAGGGAGAGAGAGCGAGACTGAGTGCGAGAGAGAGAGAGAGAGCGAGACTGAGAGAGTGAGTGAAAGAGAGAGAGAGCGAGGCTGAGAGAGATAGAGAGAGCGAGACTGAGACAGAGAGAGAGGAAGACAGAGTGAGAGAGAGAGCGCGAGACAGAGAGAGCGAGACAGAGTGAGCGAGAGAGAGAACGAGACAGTGTGAGAGCGAGAGAGAGCGAGACTGAGTGAGAGAGAGAGCGCGAGACTGAGTGAGAGAGCGAGAGAGAGCGAGACTGAGCGAGAGAGAGCGAGACTGAGAGAGAGAGCGCGAGACTGAGTGAGAGAGAGAGAGCGAGACAGAGAGAGAGAGCGAGTGAGAGAGAGGGAGCGAGACTGAGTGAGAGAGAGAGAGAGAGAGAGACAGAGAGAGAGCGAGACAGTGTGAGTGAGAGAGAGAGCGAGACTGAGTTAGAGAGAGAGCGAGACTGAGAGAGTGAGAGCTAGGCTGCGTGAGAGAGAGAGAGCGAGACAGAGAGAGCGAGATAGAGTGAGTGAAAGAGAGAGAGCGATACAGAGTGAGTGAGAGAGTGAGAGCGACACAGAGTGAGTGAGAGAGAGAGAGCGAGACTGAGTGAGAGAGAGAGAGCGAGACAGAGTGAGAGAGAGAGAGCGAGACTGAGTGAGAGAGAGAGCGAGACTGAGTGAGAGAGAGAGCGAGACTAAGTGAGAGAGAGAGAGAGCGAGACTGAGAGATAGAGAGCGAGACTGAGAGAAAGAGAGCGAGACTGCGAGAGTGAGCGAGACCGAGAGAGAGAGAGCGAGACTGAGTTAGAGAGAAAGCGAGCGAGACTGAGTGAGAGTGAGAGAGAGCGAGACTAAGTGAGAGAGAGAGAGCGAGACTGAGAGAGAGAAAGAGAGAGCAAGACTGAGTGAGAGAGAGAGAGTGAGACTGAGAGAGAGAGTGAGGGACCGAGACAGAGTGAGAGAGAGAGGGAGACAGCGAGAGAGAGAGCGAGACTGAAAGAGAGAGAGAGAGCGAGACTGAGAGAGAGAGAGTGAGAGAGCGACACTGAGTGAGAGAGAGAGAGCGAGAAAGAGAGAGAGAGCGAGACTGAGTCAGAGAGACTGAGTGAGAGCGAGAGAGAGAGCGAGACTGAGTGAGAGAGAGAGCGAGACTGAGTGAGAGAGAGAGCGAGACTGAGTGAGAGAGGGAGAGAGAGCGAGACTGAGTGAGAGAGAGAGAGCGAGACTGAGTGAGAGAGAGAGCGCGAGACTGAGTGAGAGAGAGAGAGCGAGACTGAGAGATAGAGAGCGAGACTGAGAGAGAGAGAGAGCGAGACAGAGAGAGACTGAGAGAGAGAGAGCGAGTCTGAGAGAGAGCGAGACAGACAGAGTGAGAGAGAGCGAGACTGAGAGAGAGAGAGAGCGAGACTGAGAGAGAGAGAGTGAGACAGAGTGAGACTGAGCGAGAGAGAGAGAGAGCGAGTCAGAGAGAGAGAGAGAGAGCGAGTCCGAGTCAGAGAGACTGAGTGAGAGCAAGAGAGAGAGCGATACTGAGTGAGAGTGAGAGAGAGCGAGACTGAGTGAGAGAGAGAGAGCGAGACTGAGTGAGAGAGAGAGAGCGAGACTGAGTGAGAGAGAGAGAGCGAGACTGAGTGAGAGAGAGAGCGCGAGACTGAGTGAGAGAGAGAGTGAGCGAGACTGAGAGATAGAGAGCGAGACTGAGAGAGTGAGCGAGACTGAGAGAGAGAGAGAGGGAGCGAGGCTGAGAGAGAGAGAGAGCGAGACTGGGAGAGAGAGAGCGAGACTGAGAGAGAGCGAGACAGAAGAGTGAGAGAGAGAGCGAGACTGAGAGAGAGAGAGAGAGCGAGACTGAGTGAGAGAGAGAGAGCGAGACTGAGTGAGAGAGGGAGAGAGAGCGAGACTGAGTGCGAGAGAGAGAGAGAGAGCGAGATAGAGAGCGAGACTGAGAGAGTGAGTGAGAGAGAGAGAGAGCGAGGCTGAGAGAGATAGAGAGAGCGAGACTGAGACAGAGAGAGAGAGAGGAAGACAGAGAGAGAGAGAGGGAGACTGAGAGAGAGAGAAGCGAGACTGAGAGAGAGAGAGCGAGACAGAGTGAGAGAGAGAGCGCGAGACGGAGAGAGAGATACCGAGACAGAGTGAGCGAGAGAGAGATAGCGAGACAGTGTGAGAGAGAGAGAGAGAGCGAGACTGAGTGAGAGAGAGAGCGCGAGACTGAGTGAGAGAGCGAGAGAGAGCGAGACAGAGAGAGAGAGCGAGACTGAGAGAGAGAGAGCGAGACTGAGAGAAAGAGAGAGAGCGAGACTGAGTGAGAGAGAGAGACCGAGACAGAGAGAGAGAGCGAGTGAGAGAGAGGAAGCGAGACTGAGTGAGAGAGAGAGAGAGCGAGACTGAGAGAGAGAGTGAGAGGGGGAGAGAGAGAGAGAGACAGTGAGAGAGTGAGACTGAGTGAAAGAGAGAGAGGAAGACAGAGAGAGTGAGGGAGACTGAGAGAGAGAGAGCGAGACTGAGACCGAGACAGCGTGAGAGAGAGAGAACGAGACAGAGAGAGAGAGAGAGAGAGAGCGAGACAGAGTGAGTGAGAGAGAGAGCGAGACTGAGTGAGAGCGAGAGAGCGAGACTGAGTGAGAGCGAGAGAGCGAGACTGAGTGAGAGCGAGAGAGCGAGACTGAGTGAGAGCGAGAGAGCGAGACTGAGTGAGAGAGAGAGAGCGAGACTGAGTGAGAGAGAGAGAGCGAGACTGCGTGAGAGAGAGAGGGAGAGACTGAGATAGAGAGAGGGAGCGAGACAGATTGAGAGAGAGAGAGCGAGACTGAGTGAGAGAGAGAGGGAGAGACTGAGTGAGAGAGAGAGGGAGCGAGACAGAGTGAGAGAGAGCGAGACTGAGTGAGAGAGAGAGAGAGCGAGGCTGAGAGAGAGAGAGCGAGACTGAGAGAGAGAGAGAGAGCGAGACAGAGAGAGAGCGAGAGAGGGAGACTGAGTGAGAGAGAGAGACTGAGTGAGAGAGAGAGAGGAAGACAGAGAGAGAGAGAGAGAGAGTGAGACTGAGAGAGAGAGAGCGAGACTGAGAGAGAGAGCGAGACAGAGTGAGAGAGCGAGACAGAGAGAGAGAGAGCGAGTCAGAGCGAGTGAGAGAGAGAGCGAAACTGAGTGAGAGCGAGAGAGCGAGACTGAGAGAGAGAGAGAGCGAGACTGAGTGAGAGAGAGAGAGCGAGACTGTGTGAGAGAGAGCGAGACTGAGTGAGAGAGAGAGAGCGAGACTGAGCGAGAGAGAGAGAGAGCGAGACAGAGAGAGGGAGAGAGAGAGCGAGACCGAGTCAGATAGACTGAGTGAGAGAGAGAGAGCGAGACTGAGTGAGAGACAGAGAGCGAGACTGAGTGAGAGAGAGGGAGAGACTGAGTGAGAGAGGGAGCGAGACAGAGTGAGAGAGGGATCGAGACTGAGTGAGAGAGAGAGAGCGAGACTGAGTGAGAGAGAGAGCGAGACTGAGTGAGTGAGAGAGAGAGCGAGACTGAGTGAGAGAGAGAGAGCGAGACAGAGAAAGAGCAAGACAGAGTGAGTGAGTGAGAGAGAGAGGCTGAGTGAGAGCGAGAGAGCGAGACTGAGTGAGAGAGAGAGAGAGACTGAGAGAGAGAGTGAGGGACCGAGACAGAGTGAGAGAGAGAGGGAGACAGCGAGAGAGAGAGCGAGACTGAAAGAGAGAGGGAGAGCGAGACAGACAGAGTGAGTGAGTGAGAGAGCGAGACTGAGAGAGAGAAAGAGAGAGCAAGACTGAGTGAAAGAGAGAGAGTGAGACTGAGAGAGAGAGTGAGGGACCGAGACGGAGTGAGAGAGAGAGGGAGACAGCGAGAGAGAGAGCGAGACTGAAAGAGAGAGGGAGAGCGAGACAGAGAGAGTGAGAGAGCGAGACTGAGTGAGAGAGAGAGAGAGAGCGAGACAGAGAGAGAGAGCGAGACTGAGTCAGAGAGACTGAGTGAGAGCGAGAGAGAGAGCGAGACTGAGTGAGAGTGAGAGAGCGAGCGAGACTGAGTGGGAAAGGGAGAGAGAGCGAGACTGAGTGAGAGAGAGAGAGCGAGACTGAGTGAGAGAGAGAGCGAGACTGAGTGAGAGAGAAAGAGCGAGACTGAGAGATAGAGAGCGAGACTGAGAGAGAGAGAGGGAGACAGAGAGAGCGAGACTGAGAGAGAGCGAGACAGACAGAGTGAGAGAGAGAGCGAGACTGAGAGAGAGAGAGAGAGAGCGAGACTGAGAGAGAGAGAGAGAGAGCGAGACTGAGTGAGAGTGAGAGAGAGCGAGACTGAGTAAGAGAGAGAGAGCGAGACTGAGTGAGAGAGAGAGCGAGACTCCGAGAGTGAGCGGGACAGAGAGAGAGAGAGCGAGACTGCGTGAGAGAAAGAGAGCGAGACTGAGTGAGAGCGAGAGAGAGCGAGACTAAGTAAGAGAGAGAGAGCGAGACTGAGAGAGAGAAAGAGAGAGCAAGACTGAGTGAGAGAGAGAGAGTGAGACTGAGAGAGAGAGTGAGGGACCGAGACAGAGTGAGAGAGAGAGGGAGACAGCGAGAGAGAGAGCGAGACTGAAAGAAAGAGGGAGAGCGAGACAGACAGAGTGATTGAGAGAGAGAGCGAGACTGAGAGAGTGAGAGAGCGAGACTGAGTGAGAGAGAGAGAGAGCGAGACAGAGAGAGAGAGCGAGACTGAGTCAGAGAGACTGAGTGAGAGCGAGAGAGAGAGCGAGACTGAGTGAGAGTGAGAGAGAGAGCGAGACTGAGTGAGAGAGAGAGAGCGAGACTGAGTGAGAGAGAGAGAGCGAGACTGAGTGAGAGAGAGAGAGCGAGACTGAGTGAGAGAGAGAGAGAGCGAGACTGAGAGATAGAGAGCGAGACTGAGAGAGAGAGAGGGACACAGAGAGAGACTGAGAGAGAGAGAGCGAGACTGAGTAAGAGAGAGAGAGCGAGACTGCGAGAGTGAGCGGGACAGAGAGAGAGAGAGCGCGAGACTGCGTGAGAGAAAGAGAGCGAGACTGAGTGAGAGCGAGAGAGAGCGAGACTAAGTAAGAGAGTAAGAGCGAGACTGAGAGAGAGAAAAGAGAGCAAGACTGAGTGAGAGAGAGAGAGTGAGACTGAGAGAGAGAGTGAGGGACCGAGACAGAGTGAGAGAGAGAGGGAGACAGCGAGAGAGAGAGCGAGACTGAAAGAGAGAGGGAGAGCGAGACAGACAGAGTGATTGAGAGAGAGAGAGCGAGACTGAGAGAGTGAGAGAGCGAGACCGAGTCAGAGAGACTGAGTGAGAGCAAGAGAGAGAGCGAGACTGAGTGAGAGTGAGAGAGAGCGAGACTGATTGAGAGAGAGTGAGCGAGACTGAGTGAGAGAGGGAGAGAGAGCGAGACTGAGTGAGAGAGAGAGCGCGAGACTGAGTGCGAGAGAGAGAGAGAGCGAGACTGAGAGAGTGAGTGAAAGAGAGAGAGAGCGAGGCTGAGAGAGATAGAGAGAGCGAGACTGAGACAGAGAGAGAGGAAGACAGAGAGAGAGAGCGAGACAGTCTGAGTGAGAGAGAGAGCAAGACTGAGTGAGAGAGAGAGTGAGACTGAGAGAGAGAGAGCGAGACAGAGTGAGAGAGCGCGAGACAGAGAGAGAGCGAGACAGAGTGAGCGAGAGAGAGAGAACGAGACAGTGTGTGAGAGAGAGAGAGCGGGACTGAGTGAGAGAGAGAGCGCGAGACTGAGTGAGAGAGCGAGAGAGAGCGAGACTGAGCGAGAGAGAGCGAGTCTGAGAGAGAGAGCGAGACTGAGAGAAAGAGAGAGAGCGAGACTGAGTGAGAGAGAGAGCGAGACAGAGAGAGAGAGCGAGTGAGAGAGAGGGAGCGAGACTGAGTGAGAGAGAGAGAGAGAGCGAGACTGAGAGAGAGAGTGAGAGGGGGAGAGAGAGAGAGACAGAGAGAGAGCGAGACAGTGTGAGTGAGAGAGAGAGCGAGACTGAGTGAGAGGGAGAGCGAGACTGAGAGAAAGAGTGAGAGCGAGGCTGAGTGAGAGAGAGAGAGCGAGACAGAGAGAGCGAGATAGAGTGAGTGAAAGAGAGAGAGCGATACAGAGTGAGTGAGAGAGTGAGAGCGAGACTGAGTGAGAGTGAGAGAGAGTGAGACTGAGTAAGAGAGAGAGAGCGAGACTGAGTGAGAGAGGGAGAGAGAGCGAGACAAAGTGAGAGAGAGTGCGCCAGACTGAGTGAGAGAGAGAGAGCGAGACTGAGAGAGTGAGCGAGACAGAGTGAGAGAGAGAGCGCGAGACAGAGAGAGAGCGAGACAGAGTGAGCGAGAGAGAGAGAACGAGACAGTGTGTGAGAGAGAGAGAGCGGGACTGAGTGAGAGAGAGAGAGGGCGAGACTGAGTGAGAGAGCGAGAGAGAGCGAGACTGAGCGAGAGAGAGCGAGTCTGAGAGAGAGAGCGAGACTGAGAGAAAGAGAGAGAGCGAGACTGAGTGAGAGAGAGAGAGCGAGACAGAGAGAGAGAGAGCGAGTGAGAGAGAGGGAGCGAGACTGAGTGAGAGAGAGAGAGAGCGAGACTGAGAGAGAGAGAGCGAGTGAGAGAGAGGGAGCGAGACTGAGTGAGAGAGAGAGAGAGTGAGACTGAGTAAGAGAGAGAGAGCGAGACTGAGTGAGAGAGGGAGAGAGAGCGAGACAAAGTGAGAGAGAGTGCGCGAGACTGAGTGAGAGAGCGAGACTGAGAGAGTGAGCGAGACTGAGTGAGAGGGAGCGCGCGAGACTGAGTGAGAGAGAGTGAGAGCGAGACTGAGAGATAGAGAGCGAGACTGAGAGAGTGAGCGAGACTGAGAGAGAGAGGGAGAGAGCGAGGCTGAGAGAGAGAGAGCAAGACTGGGAGAGAGAGAGCGAGACAGAGAGAGACTGAGAGAGAGCGAGGGAGACAGAGAGAGAGAGAGAGAGAGAGAGCGAGACCGAGTCAGAGAGACTGAGTGGGAGCGAGAGAGAGAGCGAGACTGAGTGAGAGTGAGAGAGAGCGAGACAGAGTGAGAGAGAGAGAGCGAGACTGAGAGAGAGTGTGAGGGGGAGACAGAGAGAGAGCGAGACAGTGTGAGTGAGAGAGAGAGCGAGACTGAGAGAGAGAGAGAGAGAGCGAGACTGAGAGAAAGAGTGAGAGCGAGGCTGAGTGAGAGAGAGAGAGCGAGACAGAGAGAGCGAGATAGAGTGAGTGAAAGAGAGAGAGCGATACAGAGTGAGTGAGAGAGTGAGAGCGACACAGAGTGAGTGAGGGAGAGAGAGAGAGCGAGACAGAGTGAGTGAGAGAGAGAGAGCTGACAGAGTGAGTGAGAGAGAGAGAGCGAGACTGAGTGAGAGAGAGAGCGAGACTGAGTGAGAGAGAGAGAGCGAGACAGAGTGTGAGAGAGAGAGCGAGACTGAGTGAGAGAGGGAGAGAGAGCGAGACTGAGTGAGAGTGAGAGAGAGTGAGACTGAGTAAGAGAGAGAGAGCGAGACTGAGTGAGAGAGGGAGAGAGAGCGAGACAAAGTGAGAGAGAGTGCGCGAGACTGAGTGAGAGAGAGAGCGAGACTGAGTGAGAGAGAGTGAGCGCGACTGAGTGAGAGAGAGAGCGCGAGACTGAGTGAGAGAGAGAGAGAGCGAGACTGAGAGATAGAGAGCGAGACTGAGAGAGAGAGAGAGAGAGCGAGGCTGAGAGAGAGAGAGAGAGCAAGACTGGGAGAGAGAGAGCGAGACAGAGAGAGACTGAGAGAGAGCGAGGGAGACAGAGAGAGAGAGAGAGAGCGAGACCGAGTCAGAGAGACTGAGTGAGAGCGAGAGAGAGAGCGAGACTGAGTGAGAGTGAGAGAGAGCGAGACAGAGTGAGAGAGAGACTGCGAGACTGAGAGAGAGAGTGAGAGGGGGGAGAGAGAGAGAGAGAGAGACAGAGAGAGAGCGAGACAGTGTGAGTGAGAGAGAGAGCGAGACTGAGAGAAAGAGTGAGAGCGAGGCTCAGTGAGAGAGAGAGCGAGACTGAGAGAGAGAGAGCGAGACAGTGTGAGTGAGAGAGAGCGAGACAGAGAGAGAGCGAGAATGACTGAATGAGAGAGAGCGAGAATGACTGAGTGAGAGAGAGAGAGTGAGACTGAGTGAGAGAAAGAGCGAGACTGAGTGAGAGAGAGAGAGAGCGAGACTAAGTGAGAAAGAGAGAGCGAGACTGAGAGAGAGAAAGAGAGAGCAAGACTGAGTGAGAGAGAGAGAGTGAGACTGAGAGAGTGAGGGACCGAAACAGATTGAGAGAGAGAGGGAGACAGCGAGAGAGAGAGCGAGACTGAGAGAGAGAGGGAGAGTGAGACAGACAGAGTGAGTGAGAGAGAGAGCGAGACTGAGTGAGAGAGAAAGAGAGCGAGACAGAGAGAGAGAGCGAGACCGAGTCAGAGAGACTGAGTGAGAGCGAGAGAGAGTGAGAGTGAGAGAGAGCGAGACTGAGTGAGAGAGAGAGAGCGAGACTGTGAGAGAGGGAGAGAGAGCGAGACAGAGTGAGAGAGAGAGCGAGACTAAGTGAGAGAGAGAGCGCGAGACTGAGTCAGAGGGAGAGGGAGCGAGACTGAGACAGAGAGAGCGAGACTGAGAGAGTGAGCGAGACTGAGAGAGAGAGAGAGAGCGAGGCTGAGAGAGAGAGAGAGAGCGAGGCTGAGAGAGAGAGAGCATGACTGGGAGAGAGAGAGCGAGACAGAGAGAGACTGAGAGAGAGCGAGGGAGACAGAGAGAGAGAGAGAGAGCGAGACCGAGTCAGAGAGACTGAGTGAGAGCGAGAGAGAGAGCGAGACTGAGTGAGAGTGAGAGAGAGCGAGACAGAGTGAGAGAGAGAGAGAGAGCGAGACTGAGAGAGAGAGTGAGAGGGGCAGAGAGAGAGAGACAGAGAGAGAGCGAGACAGTGTGAGTGAGAGAGAGAGCGAGACTGAGAGAGAGAGCGAGACTGAGAGAAAGAGTGAGAGCGAGGCTGAGTGAGAGAGAGAGAGCGAGACAGAGAGAGCGAGATAGAGTGAGTGAAAGAGAGAGAGCGATACAGAGTGAGTGAGAGAGTGAGAGCGACACAGAGTGAGTGAGAGAGAGAGAGAGAGCGAGACAGAGTGAGTGAGAGAGAGAGAGCTGATAGAGTGAGTGAGAGAGAGAGAACGAGACTGAGTGAGAGAGAGAGCGAGACTGAGTGAGAGAGAGAGAGCGAGACAGAGTGTGAGAGAGAGAGCGAGACTGAGTGAGAGTGAGAGAGAGTGAGACTGAGTAAGAGAGAGAGAGCGAGACTGAGTGAGAGAGGGAGAGAGAGCGAGACAAAGTGAGAGAGAGTGCGCGAGACTGAGTGAGAGAGAGAGCGAGACTGAGAGAGAAAGCGAGACTGAGAGATAGAGAGCAAGACTGAGAGAGTGAGCGAGACTGAGAGAGAGAGAGAGAGAGCGAGGCTGAGATAGAGAGAGAGAGCAAGACTGGGAGAGAGAGAGCGAGACAGAGAGAGACTGAGAGAGAGCGAGGGAGACAGAGAGAGAGAGAAAGAGAGAGAGAGCGAGACCGAGTCAGAGAGACTGAGTGAGAGCGAGAGAGAGAGGGAGACTGAGTGAGAGTGAGAGAGAGCGAGACAGAGTGAGAGAGAGAGAGCGAGACTGAGAGAGAGAGTGAGAGGGGGAGAGAGAGAGAGAGACAGAGAGAGAGCGAGATAGTGTGAGTGAGAGAGAGAGCGAGACTGAGAGAGAGAGCGAGACTGAGAGAAAGAGTGAGAGCGAGGCTGAGTGAGAGAGAGAGAGCGAGACAGAGAGAGCGAGATAGAGTGAGTGAAAGAGAGAGAGCGATACAGAGTGAGTGAGAGAGTGAGAGCGACACAGAGTGAGACTGAGTAAGAGAGAGAGAGCGAGACTGAGTGAGAGAGAGAGCGAGACTGAGTGAGAGAGAGAGAGCGAGACAGAGTGTGAGAGAGAGAGCGAGACTGAGTGAGAGAGGGAGAGAGAGTGAGACTGAGTGAGAGTCAGAGAGAGCGAGACTGAGTAAGAGAGAGAGAGCGAGACTGAGTGAGAGAGGGAGAGAGAGCGAGACAAAGTGAGAGAGTGCGCGAGACTGAGTGAGAGAGAGAGCGAGACTGAGAGAGAGAGAGCGAGACTGCGTGAGAGAGCGAGCGCGAGACTGAGTGAGAGCGAGAGTGAGCGAGACTAAGCAAGAGAGAGAGAGCGAGACTGAGAGAGAGAAAGAGAGAGCAAGACTGAGTGAGAGGGAGAGAGTGAGATTGAGAGAGAGAGTGAGGGAGCGAGACAGAGTGAGAGAGAGAGGGAGGCAGCGAGAGAGAGCGCGAGACTGAAAGAGAGAGGGAGACCGAGACAGACAGAGTGATTGAGAGAGAGAGCGAGACTGAGAGAGTAAGAGAGCGAGACTGAGTGAGAGAGAGAGCGAGACAGAGAGAGAGAGCGAGACTGAGTTAGAGAGACTGAGTGAGAGCGAGAGAGAGAGCGAGACTGAGTGAGAGTGAGAGAGAGAGCGAGACTGAGTGAGAGAGGGAGAGAGAGCGAGACTGAGTGAGAGAGAGAGAGCGAGACTGAGTGAGAGAGAGAGAGCGAGACTGAGTGAGAGAGAGCGAGACTGAGAGATAGAGAGCGAGACTGAGAGATAGAGAGCGAGACTGAAGAGAGAGAGAGGGAGACAGAGAGAGACTGAGAGAGAGAGAGGGAGACAGAGAGAGAGAGAGCGAGACTGAGAGAGAGCGAGACAGACAGAGTGAGAGAGAGAGCGAGACTGAGTGAGAGAGAGCGAGACTGAGTAAGAGAGAGAGAGCGAGACTGAGTGAGAGAGAGAGCGAGACTGCGTGAGAGAAAGAGAGCGAGACTGAGTGAGAGCGAGAGAGAGCGAGACTAAGTAAGAGAGAGAGAGCGAGACTGAGAGAGAGAAAGAGAGAGCAAGACTGAGTGAGAGAGAGAGAGTGAGACTGAGAGAGAGAGTGAGGGACCGAGACAGAGTGAGAGAGAGAGGGAGACAGCGAGAGAGAGAGCGAGACTGAAAGAGAGAGGGAGAGCGAGACAGACAGAGTGATTGAGAGAGAGAGCGAAACTGAGAGAGTGAGAGAGCGAGACCGAGTCAGAGAGACTGAGTGAGAGCAAGAGAGAGAGCGAGACTGAGTGAGAGTGAGAGAGAGCGAGACTGATTGAGAGAGAGTGAGCGAGACTGAGTGAGAGAGGGAGAGAGAGCGAGACTGAGTGAGAGAGAGAGCGCGAGACTGAGTGCGAGAGAGAGAGAGAGCGAGACTGAGAGAGAGAGAGCGAGACTGAGAGAGTGAGTGAAAGAGAGAGAGAGCGAGGCTGAGAGAGATAGAGAGAGCGAGACTGAGACAGAGAGAGAGGAAGACAGAGAGAGAGAGCGAGACAGTCTGAGAGAGAGAGAGAGCAAGACTGAGTGAGAGAGAGCGCGAGACAGAGAGAGAGCGAGACAGAGTGAGCGAGAGAGAGAGAACGAGACAGTGTGTGAGAGAGAGAGAGCGGGACTGAGTGAGAGAGAGAGCGCGAGACTGAGTGAGAGAGCGAGAGAGAGCGAGACTGAGCGAGA
Source organism: Mustelus asterias (assembly GCF_964213995.1). Lineage (NCBI taxonomy): Eukaryota > Metazoa > Chordata > Chondrichthyes > Carcharhiniformes > Triakidae > Mustelus > Mustelus asterias. Next base: position 386,558 of record NW_027590315.1, on the reverse strand, counting down.
GAGAGCGAGTCTGAGAGAGAGAGCGAGACTGAGAGAAAGAGAGAGAGCGAGACTGAGTGAGAGAGAGAGAGCGAGACAGAGAGAGAGAGAGCGAGTGAGAGAGAGGGAGCGAGACTGAGTGAGAGAGAGAGAGAGCGAGACTGAGAGAGGGAGTGAGAGGGGGAGAGAGAGAGAGAGACAGAGAGAGAGCGAGGCAGTGTGAGTGAGAGAGAGAGCGAGACTGAGTGAGAGGGAGAGCGAGACTGAGAGAAAGAGTGAGAGCGAGGCTGAGTGAGAGAGAGAGAGCGAGACAGAGGGAGCGAGATAGAGTGAGTGAAAGAGAGAGAGCGATACAGAGTGAGTGAGAGAGTGAGAGCGAGACTGAGTGAGAGAGAGTGAGACTGAGTAAGAGAGAGAGAGCGAGACTGAGTGAGAGAGGGAGAGAGAGCGAGACAAAGTGAGAGAGAGTGCGCCAGACTGAGTGAGAGAGAGAGAGCGAGACTGAGAGAGTGAGCGAGACAGAGTGAGAGAGAGAGCGCGAGACAGAGAGAGAGCGAGACAGAGTGAGCGAGAGAGAGAGAACGAGACAGTGTGTGAGAGAGAGAGAGCGGGACTGAGTGAGAGAGAGAGGGCGAGACTGAGTGAGAGAGCGAGAGAGAGCGAGACTGAGCGAGAGAGAGCGAGTCTGAGAGAGAGAGCGAGACTGAGAGAAAGAGAGAGAGCGAGACTGAGTGAGAGAGAGAGAGCGAGACAGAGAGAGAGAGAGCGAGTGAGAGAGAGGGAGCGAGACTGAGTGAGAGAGAGAGCGAGACTGAGAGAGAGAGAGCGAGTGAGAGAGAGGGAGCGAGACTGAGTGAGAGAGAGAGAGAGTGAGACTGAGTAAGAGAGAGAGAGCGAGACTGAGTGAGAGAGGGAGAGAGAGCGAGACAAACTGAGAGAGAGTGCGCGAGACTGAGTGAGAGAGCGAGACTGAGAGAGTGAGCGAGACTGAGTGAGAGGGAGAGCGCGAGACTGAGTGAGAGAGAGAGAGAGCGAGACTGAGAGATAGAGAGCGAGACTGAGAGGGAGAGAGCGAGGCTGAGAGAGAGAGAGCAAGACTGGGAGAGAGAGAGCGAGACAGAGAGAGACTGAGAGAGAGCGAGGGAGACAGAGAGAGAGAGAGAGAGAGAGAGCGAGACCGAGTCAGAGAGACTGAGTGGGAGCGAGAGAGAGAGCGAGACTGAGTGAGAGTGAGAGAGAGCGAGACAGAGTGAGAGAGAGAGAGCGAGACTGAGAGAGAGTGTGAGGGGGAGAGAGAGACAGAGAGAGAGCGAGACAGTGTGAGTGAGAGAGAGAGCGAGACTGAGAGAGAGAGAGAGAGAGAGAGCGAGACTGAGAGAAAGAGTGAGAGCGAGGCTGAGTGAGAGAGAGAGAGCGAGACAGAGAGAGCGAGATAGAGTGAGTGAAAGAGAGAGAGCGATACAGAGTGAGTGAGAGAGTGAGAGCGACACAGAGTGAGTGAGGGAGAGAGAGAGAGCGAGACAGAGTGAGTGAGAGAGAGAGAGCTGACAGAGTGAGTGAGAGAGAGAGAGCGAGACTGAGTGAGAGAGAGAGCGAGACTGAGTGAGAGAGAGAGAGCGAGACAGAGTGTGAGAGAGAGAGCGAGACTGAGTGAGAGAGAGAGCGAGACTGAGTGAGAGAGAGAGAGCGAGACAGAGTGTGAGAGAGAGAGCGAGACTGAGTGAGAGAGGGAGAGAGAGCGAGACAAAGTGAGAGAGAGTGCGCGAGACTGAGTGAGAGAGAGAGCGAGACTGAGTGAGAGAGAGTGAGCGAGACTGAGTGAGAGAGAGAGCGCGAGACTGAGTGAGAGAGAGAGAGAGCGAGACTGAGAGATAGAGAGCGAGACTGAGAGAGAGAGAGAGAGAGCGAGGCTGAGAGAGAGAGAGCAAGACTGGGAGAGAGAGAGCGAGACAGAGAGAGACTGAGAGAGAGCGAGGGAGACAGAGAGAGAGAGAGAGAGCGAGACCGAGTCAGAGAGACTGAGTGAGAGCGAGAGAGAGAGAGCGAGACTGAGTGAGAGTGAGAGAGAGCGAGACAGAGTGAGAGAGAGACTGCGAGACTGAGAGAGAGAGTGAGAGGGGGAGAGAGAGAGAGAGACAGAGAGAGAGCGAGACAGTGTGAGTGAGAGAGAGAGCGAGACTGAGAGAGAGAGAGAGCGAGACTGAGAGAAAGAGTGAGAGCGAGGCTCAGTGAGAGAGAGAGCGAGACTGAGAGAGAGAGAGAGCGAGACAGTGTGAGTGAGAGAGAGCGAGACAGAGAGAGAGCGAGAATGACTGAGTGGGAGAGAGAGAGCGAGAATGACTGAGTGAGAGAGAGAGAGTGAGACTGAGTGAGAGAAAGAGCGAGACTGAGTGAGAGAGAGAGAGAGCGAGACTAAGTGAGAGAGAGAGAGCGAGACTGAGAGAGAGAAAGAGAGAGCAAGACTGAGTGAGAGAGAGAGAGTGAGACTGAGAGAGTGAGGGACCGAAACAGATTGAGAGAGAGAGGGAGACAGCGAGAGAGAGAGCGAGACTGAGAGAGAGAGGGAGAGTGAGACAGACAGAGTGAGTGAGAGAGAGAGCGAGACTGAGTGAGAGAGAAAGAGAGCGAGACAGAGAGAGAGAGCGAGACCGAGTCAGAGAGACTGAGTGAGAGCGAGAGAGAGTGAGAGTGAGAGAGAGCGAGACTGAGTGAGAGAGAGAGAGCGAGACTGTGAGAGAGGGAGAGAGAGCGAGACAGAGTGAGAGAGAGAGCGAGACTAAGTGAGAGAGAGAGCGCGAGACTGAGTCAGAGGGAGAGGGAGCGAGACTGAGACAGAGAGAGCGAGACTGAGAGAGTGAGCGAGACTGAGAGAGAGAGAGAGAGCGAGGCTGAGAGAGAGAGAGAGAGCGAGGCTGAGAGAGAGAGAGAGAGCATGACTGGGAGAGAGAGAGCGAGACAGAGAGAGACTGAGAGAGAGCGAGGGAGACAGAGAGAGAGAGAGAGAGCGAGACCGAGTCAGAGAGACTGAGTGAGAGCGAGAGAGAGAGCGAGACTGAGTGAGAGTGAGAGAGAGCCAGACAGAGTGAGAGAGAGAGAGCGAGACTGAGAGAGAGAGTGAGAGGGGCAGAGAGAGAGAGACAGAGAGAGAGCGAGACAGTGTGAGTGAGAGAGAGAGCGAGACTGAGAGAGAGAGCGAGACTGAGAGAAAGAGTGAGAGCGAGGCTGAGTGAGAGAGAGAGAGCGAGACAGAGAGAGCGAGATAGAGTGAGTGAATGAGAGAGAGCGATACAGAGTGAGTGAGAGAGTGAGAGCGACACAGAGTGAGTGAGAGAGAGAGAGAGAGCGAGACAGAGTGAGTGAGAGAGAGAGAGCTGATAGAGTGAGTGAGAGAGAGAGAACGAGACTGAGTGAGAGAGAGAGCGAGACTGAGTGAGAGAGAGAGAGCGAGACAGAGTGTGAGAGAGAGAGCGAGACTGAGTGAGAGTGAGAGAGAGTGAGACTGAGTAAGAGAGAGAGAGCGAGACTGAGTGAGAGAGGGAGAGAGAGCGAGACAAAGTGAGAGAGAGTGCGCGAGACTGAGTGAGAGAGAGAGCGAGACTGAGAGAGAAAGCGAGACTGAGAGATAGAGAGCAAGACTGAGAGAGTGAGCGAGACTGAGAGAGAGAGAGAGCGAGGCTGAGATAGAGAGAGAGAGCAAGACTGGGAGAGAGAGAGCGAGACAGAGAGAGACTGAGAGAGAGCGAGGGAGACAGAGAGAGAGAGAAAGAGAGAGAGAGCGAGACCGAGTCAGAGAGACTGAGTGAGAGCGAGAGAGAGAGCGAGACTGAGTGAGAGTGAGAGAGAGCGAGACAGAGTGAGAGAGAGAGAGCGAGACTGAGAGAGAGAGTGAGAGGGGGAGAGAGAGTGAGAGGGGGAGTGAGAGAGCGAGATAGTGTGAGTGAGAGAGAGAGCGAGACTGAGAGAGAGAGTGAGAGCGAGGCTGAGTGAGAGAGAGAGAGAGCGAGACAGAGAGAGCGAGATAGAGTGAGTGAAAGAGAGAGAGCGATACAGAGTGAGTGAGAGAGTGAGAGCGACACAGAGTGAGTGAGAGAGAGGGAGAGAGCGAGACAGAGTGAGTGAGAGAGAGAGAGCGAGACTGAGTGAGAGAGAGAGCGAGACTGAGTGAGAGAGAGAGAGCGAGACAGAGTGTGAGAGAGAGAGCGAGACTGAGTGAGAGAGGGAGAGAGAGTGAGACTGAGTGAGAGTCAGAGAGAGTGAGACTGAGTAAGAGAGAGAGAGCGAGACTGAGTGAGAGAGGGAGAGAGAGCGAGACAAAGTGAGAGAGAGTGCGCGAGACTGAGTGAGAGAGAGAGCGAGACTGAGAGAGAGAGAGCGAGACTGCGTGAGAGAGCGAGCGCGAGACTGAGTGAGAGCGAGAGTGAGCGAGACTAAGTAAGAGAGAGAGAGCGAGACTGAGAGAGAGAAAGAGAGAGCAAGACTGAGTGAGAGGGAGAGAGTGAGATTGAGAGAGAGAGTGAGGGAGCGAGACAGAGTGAGAGAGAGAGGGAGGCAGCGAGAGAGAGAGCGAGACTGAAAAAGAGAGGGAGAGCGAGACAGACAGAGTGATTGAGAGAGAGAGCGAGACTGAGAGAGTAAGAGAGCGAGACTGAGTGAGAGAGAGAGCGAGACAGAGAGAGAGAGCGAGACTGAGTTAGAGAGACTGAGTGAGAGCGAGAGAGAGAGCGAGACTGAGTGAGAGTGAGAGAGAGAGCGAGACTGAGTGAGAGAGGGAGAGAGAGCGAGACTGAGTGAGAGAGAGAGAGCGAGACTGAGTGAGAGAGAGAGAGAGCGAGACTGAGTGAGAGAGAGAGAGCGAGACTGAGTGAGAGAGAGAGAGCGAGACTGAGAGATAGAGAGCGAGACTGAGAGATAGAGAGCGAGACTGAGAGAGAGAGAGGGAGACAGAGAGAGACTGAGAGAGAGAGAGGGAGACAGAGAGAGAGAGAGCGAGACTGAGAGAGAGCGAGACAGACAGAGTGAGAGAGAGAGCGAGACTGAGTGAGAGAGAGCGAGACTGAGTAAGAGAGAGAGAGCGAGACTGAGTGAGAGAGAGAGCGAGACTGCGTGAGAGAAAGAGAGCGAGACTGAGTGAGAGCGAGAGAGAGCGAGACTAAGTAAGAGAGAGAGAGCGAGACTGAGAGAGAGAAAGAGAGAGCAAGACTGAGTGAGAGAGAGAGAGTGAGACTGAGAGAGAGAGTGAGGGACCGAGACACAGTGAGAGAGAGAGGGAGACAGCGAGAGAGAGAGCGAGACTGAAAGAGAGAGGGAGAGCGAGACAGACAGAGTGATTGAGAGAGAGAGCGAGACTGAGAGAGTGAGAGAGCGAGACTGAGTGAGAGAGAGCGAGACAGAGAGAGAGAGCGAGACTGAGTCAGAGAGACTGAGTGAGAGCGAGAGAGAGAGCGAGACTGAGTGAGAGTGAGAGAGAGCGAGACTGAGTAAGAGAGAGAGAGCGAGACTGAGTGAGAGAGAGAGCGAGACTGCGAGAGTGAGCGGGACAGAGAGAGAGAGAGCGAGACTGCGTGAGAGAAAGAGAGCGAGACTGAGTGAGAGCGGGAGAGAGCGAGACTGAGTGAGAGAGAGCGAGCGAGACTGAGAGAGAAAAAGCGAGAGCAAGACTGAGTGAGAGAGAGAGAGAGTGAGACTGAGAGAGAGAGTGAGGGACCGGGACAGAGTGAGAGAGAGAGGGAGACAGCGAGAGAGAGAGCGAGACTGAAAGAGAGAGGGAGAGCGAGACAGACAGAGTGATTGAGAGAGAGAGCGAGACTGAGAGAGAGAGAGTGAGAGAGCGAGACTGAGTGAGAGAGAGAGAGAGCGAGACAGAGAGAGAGAGCGAGACTGAGTCAGAGAGACTGAGTGAGAGCGAGAGAGAGAGCGAGACTGAGTGAGAGTGAGAGAGAGAGCGAGACTGAGTGAGAGAGGGAGAGAGAGCGAGACTGAGTGAGAAAGAGAGAGCGAGACTGAGTGAGAGAGAGAGAGCGAGACTGAGTGAGAGAGAGAGAGCGAGACTGAGTGAGAGAGAGAGAGCGAGACAGAGAGAGAGAGGGAGACAGAGAGAGACTGAGAGAGAGAGAGGGAGACAGAGAGAGAGAGAGAGCGAGACAGAGTGAGAGAGAGAGCGAGACTGAGAGAGAGAGAGAGAGAGCGAGACTGAGAGAGAGAGAGAGAGAGTGAGACTGAGCGAGAGAGAGAGAGTGAGACAGAGAGGGAGAGAGAGAGCGAGACCGAGTCAGAGAGACTGAGTGAGAGTGAGAGAGAGCGAGACTGATTGAGAGAGAGTGAGCGAGACTGAGTGAGAGAGGGAGAGAGAGCGAGACTGAGTGAGAGAGAGAGCGCGAGACTGAGAGCGAGAGAGAGAGAGAGCGAGACTGAGAGATAGAGAGCGAGACTGAGAGAATGAGTGAAAGAGGGAGAGAGCGAGGATGAGAGAGATAGAGAGAGCGAGACTGAGACAGAGAGAGGATGACAGACAGAGAGAGAGAGAGCGAGACTGAGAGAGAGAGAGCGAGACAGAGTGAGAGAGAGAGCGCGAGACAGAGAGAGAGCGAGACAGAGTGAGCGAGAGAGAGAGAACGAGACAGTGTGTGAGAGAGAGAGAGCGGGACTGAGTGAGAGAGAGAGAGCGAGACTGAGTGAGAGAGTGAGAGAGAGCGAGACTGAGCGAGAGAGAGCGAGACTGAGAGAGAGAGCGAGACTGAGAGAAAGAGAGAGAGCGAGACTGAGTGAGAGAGAGAGAGCGAGACAGAGAGAGAGAGAGCGAGTGAAAGAGAGGGAGCGAGACTGAGTGAGAGAGAGAGCGAGACTGAGAGAGAGAGTGAGAGGGGGAGAGAGAGAGAGAGACAGAGAGAGAGCGAGACAGTGTGAGTGAGAGAGAGCGAGACTGAGTGAGAGAGAGAGCGAGACTGAGAGAAAGAGTGAGAGCGAGGCTGAGTGAGAGAGAGAGAGCGAGATAGAGTGAGTGAAAGAGAGAGAGCGATACAGAGTGAGTGAGAGAGTGAGAGCGACACAGAGTGAGTGAGAGAGAGAGAGAGCGAGACAGAGTGAGTGAGAGAGAGAGAGCTGACAGAGTGAGTGAGAGAGAGAGAGCGAGACTGAGTGAGAGAGAGAGCGAGACTGAGTGAGAGAGAGCGAGACAGAGTGTGAGAGAGAGAGCGAGACTGAGTGAGAGAGGGAGAGAGCGAGACTGAGTGAGAGTGAGAGAGAGTGAGACTGAGTAAGAGAGAGAGAGCGAGACTGAGTGAGAGAGGGAGAGAGAGCGAGACAAAGTGAGAGAGAGTGCGCGAGACTGAGTGAGAGAGAGAGCGAGACTGAGAGAGTGAGCGAGACTGAGTGAGAGAGAGAGTGCGAGACTGAGTGAGAGAGAGAGAGAGCGAGACTGAGAGATAGAGAGCGAGACTGAGAGAGTGAGCGAGACTGAGAGAGAGAGGGAGAGAGCGAGGTTGAGAGAGAGTGCAAGACTGGGAGAGAGAGAGCGAGACAGAGGGAGACTGAGAGAGAGCGAGGGAGACAGAGAGAGAGAGAGAGCGAGACCGAGTCAGAGAGACTGAGTGAGAGCGAGAGAGAGAGCGAGACTGAGTGAGAGTGAGAGAGAGCGAGACAGAGTGAGAGAGAGAGAGCGAGACTGAGAGAGAGTGAGAGGGGGAGAGAGAGAGAGAGAGAGACAGAGAGAGAGCGAGACAGTGTGAGTGAGAGAGAGAGCGAGACTTAGAGAGAGAGAGAGCGAGACAGAGAAAGAGTGAGAGCGAGGCTGAGTGAGAGAGAGAGAGCGAGACAGAGAGAGCGAGATAGAGTGAGTGAAAGAGAGAGAGAGCGATACAGAGTGAGTGAGAGAGTGAGAGCGACACAGAGTGAGTGAGGGAGAGAGAGAGAGCGAGACAGAGTGAGTGAGAGAGAGAGAGCTGACAGAGTGAGTGAGAGAGAGAGAGAGCGAGACTGAGTGAGAGAGAGAGCGAGACTGAGTGAGAGAGAGAGAGCGAGACAGAGTGTGAGAGAGAGAGCGAGACTGAGTGAGAGAGGGAGAGAGAGTGAGACTGAGTGAGAGTGAGAGAGAGTGAGACTGAGTAAGAGAGAGAGAGCGAGACTGAGTGAGAGAGGGAGAGAGAGCAAGACAAAGTGAGAAAGAGTGCGCGAGACTGAGTGAGAGAGAGAGCGAGACTGAGAGAGTGAGCGAGACTGAGTGAGAGAGAGAGCGCGAGACTGAGTGAGAGAGAGAGAGAACGAGACTGAGAGATAGAGAGCGAGACTGAGAGAGTGAGCGAGACAGAGAGAGAGAGAGAGAGCGAGGCTGAGAGAGAGAGAGAGCAAGACTGGGAGAGAGAGAGCGAGACAGAGAGAGACTGAGAGAGAGCGAGGGAGACAGAGAGAGAGAGAGAGAGCGAGACCGAGTCAGAGAGACTGAGTGAGAGCGAGAGAGGGAGCGAGACTGAGTGAGAGTGAGAGAGAGCGAGACAGAGTGAGAGAGAGACTGCGAGACTGAGAGAGAGAGTGAGAGGGGGAGAGAGAGAGAGAGACAGAGAGAGAGCGAGACAGTGTGAGTGAGAGAGAGAGCGAGACTGAGAGAGAGTGAGAGCGAGGCTGAGTGAGAGAAAGAGAGCGAGACTGAGAGAGAGAGAGAGCGAGACAGTGTGAGTGAGAGAGAGCGAGACAGAGAGAGAGCGAGAATGACTGAGTGAGAGAGAGAGAGCGAGAATGACTGAGTGAGAGAGAGAGAGTGAGACTGAGTGAGAGAGAGAGCGAGACTGAGTGAGAGAGAGAGAAAGCGAGACTAAGTGAGAGAGAGAGAGCGAGACTGAGAGAGAGAAAGAGAGAGCAAGACTCAGTGAGAGCGAGAGAGTGAGACTGAGAGAGTGAGGGACCGAAACAGATTGAGAGAGAGAGGGAGACAGCGAGAGAGAGAGCGAGACTGAGAGAGAGAGGAAGAGTGAGACAGACAGAGTGAGTGAGAGAGAGAGCGAGACTGAGTGAGAGAGAGAGCGAGACTGAGTGAGAGAGAGAGAGCGAGACAGAGTGTGAGAGAGAGAGCGAGACTGAGTGAGAGAGGGAGAGAGAGTGAGACTGAGTGAGAGAGAGTGAGACTGAGTAAGAGAGAGAGAGCGAGACTGAGTGAGAGAGGGAGAGAGAGCGAGACAAAGTGAGAGAGAGAGCGAGACTGAGAGTGAGCGAGACTGAGTGAGAGAGAGAGTGCGAGACTGAGTGAGAGAGAGAGCGAGACTGAGAGATAGAGAGCGAGACTGAGAGAGTGAGCGAGACTGAGAGAGAGAGAGAGAGAGCGAGGCTGAGAGAGAGAGAGAGCGAGACAGAGAGAGACTGAGAGAGAGCGAGGGAGACAGAGAGAGAGCGAGACCGAGTCAGAGAGACTGAGTGAGAGCGAGAGAGAGAGCGAGACTGAGTGAGAGTGAGAGAGAGCGAGACAAAGAGAGAGAGACTGCGAGACTGAGAGAGAGAGTGAGAGGGGGAGAGAGAGAGAGAGACAGAGAGAGAGCGAGACAGTGTGAGTGAGAGAGAGAGCGAGACTGAGAGAGAGAGAGAGCGAGACTGAGAGAAAGAGTGAGAGCGAGGCTGAGTGAGAGAAAGAGAGCGAGACTGAGAGAGAGAGAGAGCGAGACAGTGTGAGTGAGAGAGAGCGAGACAGAGAGAGAGCGAGAATGACTGAGTGAGAGAGAGAGAGCGAGAATGACTGAGTGAGAGAGAGAGAGTGAGACTGAGTGAGAGAGAGAGCGAGACTGAGTGAGAGAGAGAGAGAGCGAGACTGAGTGAGAGAGCGAGACTGAGTGAGAGAGAGAGAGCGAGACTGAGAGAGAGAAAGAGAGAGCAAGACTCAGTGAGAGCGAGAGAGTGAGACTGAGAGAGTGAGGGACCGAAACAGATTGAGAGAGAGAGGGAGACAGCGAGAGAGAGAGCGAGACTGAGAGAGAGAGGTAGAGTGAGACAGACAGAGTGAGTGAGAGAGAGAGCGAGACTGAGTGAGAGAGAAAGAGAGTGAGACAGAGAGAGAGAGCGAGACCGAGTCAGAGAGACTGAGTGAGAGCGAGAGAGATAGTGAGACTGAGTGAGAGTGAGAGAGAGCGAGACTGAGTGAGAGAGAGAGAGCGAGACTGAGAGAGAGAGTGAGAGGGGGAGAGAGAGAGAGAGACAGAGAGAGAGCGAGACAGTGTGAGTGAGAGAGAGAGCGAGACTGAGAGAGAGAGAGAGCGAGACAGTGTGAGTGAGAGAGAGCGAGACAGAGAGAGAGCGAGAATGACTGAGTGAGAGAGAGAGAGCGAGAATGACTGAGTGAGAGAGAGAGAGTGAGACTGAGTGAGAGAGAGAGCGAGACTGAGTGAGAGAGATAGAGAGCGAGACTAAGTGAGAGAGAGAGAGCGAGACTGAGAGAGAGAAAGAGAGAGCGAGACTGAGAGAGAGAGTGAGAGGGGGAGAGAGAGAGAGAGACAGAGAGAGAGCGAGACAGTGTGAGTGAGAGAGAGAGCGAGACTGAGAGAGAGAGAGAGCGAGACTGAGAGAAAGTGAGAGCGAGGCTGAGTGAGAGAGAGAGAGCGAGACAGAGAGAGCGAGATAGAGTGAGTGAAAGAGAGAGCGATACAGAGTGAGTGAGAGAGCGAGACAGAGTGAGTGAGAGAGAGAGAGCTGACAGAGTGAGTGAGAGAGAGAGAGCGAGACTGAGTGAGAGAGTGAGCGAGACTGAGTGAGAGAGAGAGAGCGAGATTGAGTGAGAGAGGGAGAGAGAGTGAGACTGAGTGAGAGTGAGAGAGAGTGAGACTGAGTAAGAGAGAGAGAGCGAGACTGAGTGAGAGAGGGAGAGTGAGCGAGACTGAGTGAGAAAGAGAGCGCGAGACTGAGTGAGAGAGAGCGAGACTGAGAGATAGAGAGCGAGACTGAGAGAGTGAGCGAGACTGAGTGAGAGAGAGAGAGCGAGACAGAGAGAGCGAGATAGAGTGAGTGAAAGAGAGAGTGCGATACAGAGTGAGTGAGAGAGTGAGAGCGACACAGAGTGAGTGAGAGAGAGAGAGCGAGACAGAGTGAGTGAGAGAGAGAGAGCTGACAGAGTGAGTGAGAGAGAGAGAGCGAGACTGAGTGAGAGAGAGAGCGAGACTGAGTGAGAGAGAGAGAGCGAGACAGAGTGTGAGAGAGAGAGCGAGATTGAGTGAGAGAGGGAGAGAGAGTGAGACTGAGTGAGAGAGAGTGAGACTGAGTAAGAGAGAGAGAGCGAGACTGAGTGAGAGAGGGAGAGAGAGCGAGACAAAGTGAGAGAGAGTGCGCGAGACTGAGTGAGAGAGAGAGCGAGACTGAGAGAGAGAGCGAGGCTGAGAGAGAGAGAGAGCAAGACTGGGAGAGAGAGAGACTGAGAGAGAGCGAGGGAGACAGAGAGAGAGAGAGAGAGCGAGACCGAGTCAGAGAGACTGAGTGAGAGCGAGAGAGAGAGCGAGACTGAGTGAGAGTGAGAGAGAGCGAGACACAGTGAGAGAGAGACTGCGAGACTGAGAGAGAGAGTGAGAGGGGGAGAGAGAGAGAGAGACAGAGAGAGAGCGAGACAGTGTGAGTGAGAGAGAGAGCGAGACTGAGAGAGAGAGAGAACGAGACTGAGAGAAAGAGTGAGAGCGAGGCTGAGTGAGAGAAAGAGAGCGAGACTGAGAGAGAGAGAGAGCGAGACAGTGTGAGTGAGAGAGAGCGAGACAGAGAGAGAGCGAGAATGACTGAGTGAGAGAGAGAGAGCGAGAATGACTGAGTGAGAGAGAGAGAGTGAGACTGAGTGAGAGAGAGAGCGAGACTAAGTGAGAGAGAGAGAGCGAGACTGAGAGAGAGAAAGAGAGAGCAAGACTCAGTGAGAGCGAGAGAGTGAGACTGAGAGAGTGAGGGACCGAAACAGATTGAGAGAGAGAGGGAGACAGCGAGAGAGAGAGCGAGACTGAGAGAGAGAGGTAGAGTGAGACAGACAGAGTGAGTGAGAGAGAGAGCGAGACTGAGTGAGAGAGAAAGAGAGTGAGACAGAGAGAGAGAGCGAGACCGAGTCAGAGAGACTGAGTGAGAGCGAGAGAGATAGTGAGACTGAGTGAGAGTGAGAGAGAGCGAGACTGAGTGAGAGAGAGCGAGACTGAGAGAGAGAGTGAGAGGGGGAGAGAGAGAGAGAGACAGAGAGAGAGCGAGACAGTGTGAGTGAGAGAGAGAGAGAGCGAGACTGAGAGAGAGAGAGAGCGAGACTGACTGAGTGAGCGAGACAGAGTGAGAGAGAGAGCGCGAGACAGAGAGAGAGCGAGACAGAGTGACCGAGAGAGAGAGAACGAGACAGTGTGTGAGAGAGAGAGAGCGGGACTGAGTGAGAGAGAGAGGGCGAGACTGAGTGAGACAGCGAGAGAGAGCGAGACTGAGCGAGAGAGAGCGAGTCTGAGAGAGAGAGCGAGACTGAGAGAAAGAGAGAGAGCGAGACTGAGTGAGAGAGGGAGAGAGAGCGAGACAGAGAGAGAGAGAGCGAGTGAGAGAGAGGGAGCGAGACTGAGTGAGAGAGAGAGAGAGCGAGACTGAGAGAGAGAGAGCGAGTGAGAGAGAGGGAGCGAGACTGAGTGAGAGAGAGAGAGAGAGTGAGACTGAGTAAGAGAGAGAGAGCGAGACTGAGTGAGAGAGGGAGAGAGAGCGAGACAAAGTGAGAGAGAGTGCGCGAGACTGAGTGAGAGAGCGAGACTGAGAGAGTGAGCGAGACTGAGTGAGAGGGAGCGCGCGAGACTGAGTGAGAGAGAGTGAGAGCGAGACTGAGAGATAGAGAGCGAGACTGAGAGAGTGAGCGAGACTGAGAGAGAGAGGGAGAGAGCGAGGCTGAGAGAGAGAGAGCAAGACTGGGAGAGAGAGAGCGAGACAGAGAGAGACTGAGAGAGAGCGAGGGAGACAGAGAGAGAGAGAGAGAGAGAGAGCGAGACCGAGTCAGAGAGACTGAGTGGGAGCGAGAGAGAGAGCGAGACTGAGTGAGAGTGAGAGTGAGAGAAAGCGAGACAGAGTGAGAGAGAGAGAGCGAGACTGAGAGAGAGTGTGAGGGGGAGACAGAGAGAGAGCGAGACAGTGTGAGTGAGAGAGAGAGCGAGACTGAGAGAGAGAGAGAGAGCGAGACTGAGAGAAAGAGTGAGAGCGAGGCTGAGTGAGAGAGAGAGAGCGAGACAGAGAGAGCGAGATAGAGTGAGTGAAAGAGAGAGAGCGATACAGAGTGAGTGAGAGAGTGAGAGCGACACAGAGTGAGTGAGGGAGAGAGAGAGAGCGAGACAGAGTGAGTGAGAGAGAGAGAGCTGACAGAGTGAGTGAGAGAGAGAGAGCGAGACTGAGTGAGAGAGAGAGCGAGACTGAGTGAGAGAGAGAGAGCGAGACAGAGTGTGAGAGAGAGAGCGAGACTGAGTGAGAGAGGGAGAGAGAGCGAGACTGAGTGAGAGTGAGAGAGAGTGAGACTGAGTAAGAGAGAGAGAGCGAGACTGAGTGAGAGAGGGAGAGAGAGCGAGACAAAGTGAGAGAGAGTGCGCGGGACTGAGTGAGAGAGAGAGCGAGACTGAGTGAGAGAGAGTGAGCGAGACTGAGTGAGAGAGAGAGCGCGAGACTGAGTGAGAGAGAGAGAGAGCGAGACTGAGAGATAGAGAGCGAGACTGAGAGAGAGAGAGAGAGAGCGAGGCTGAGAGAGAGAGAGAGAGCAAGACTGGGAGAGAGAGAGCGAGACAGAGAGAGACTGAGAGAGAGCGAGGGAGACAGAGAGAGAGAGAGAGAGCGAGACCGAGTGAGAGAGAGACTGCGAGACTGAGAGAGAGAGTGAGAGGGGGAGAGAGAGAGACAGAGAGAGAGCGAGACAGTGTGAGTGAGAGAGAGAGCGAGACTGAGAGAAAGAGTGAGAGCGAGGCTCAGTGAGAGAGAGAGCGAGACTGAGAGAGAGAGAGAGCGAGACAGTGTGAGTGAGAGAGAGCGAGACAGAGAGAGAGAGAGAATGACTGAGTGAGAGAGAGAGAGCGAGAATGACTGAGTGAGAGAGAGAGAGTGAGACTGAGTGAGAGAAAGAGCGAGACTGAGTGAGAGAGAGAGAGCGAGACTAAGTGAGAAAGAGAGAGCGAGACTGAGAGAGAGAAAGAGAGAGCAAGACTGAGTGAGAGAGAGAGAGTGAGACTGAGAGAGTGAGGGACCGAAACAGATTGAGAGAGAGAGGGAGACAGCGAGAGAGAGAGCGAGACTGAGAGAGAGAGGGAGAGTGAGACAGACAGAGTGAGTGAGAGAGAGAGCGAGACTGAGTGAGAGAGAAAGAGAGCGAGACAGAGAGAGAGAGCGAGACCGAGTCAGAGAGACTGAGTGAGAGCGAGAGAGAGTGAGAGTGAGAGAGAGCGAGACTGAGTGAGAGAGAGAGAGCGAGACTGTGAGAGAGGGAGAGAGAGCGAGTCAGAGGGAGAGGGAGCGAGACTGAGACAGAGAGAGCGAGACTGAGAGAGTGAGCGAGACTGAGAGAGAGAGAGAGAGCGAGGCTGAGAGAGAGAGAGAGAGCGAGGCTGAGAGAGAGAGAGCATGACTGGGAGAGAGAGAGCGAGACAGAGAGAGACTGAGAGAGAGCGAGGGAGACAGAGAGAGAGAGAGAGCGAGACCGAGTCAGAGAGACTGAGTGAGAGCGAGAGAGAGAGCGAGACTGAGTGAGAGTGAGAGAGAGCGAGACAGAGTGAGAGAGAGAGAGCGAGACTGAGAGAGAGAGTGAGAGGGGCAGAGAGAGAGAGACAGAGAGAGAGCGAGACAGTGTGAGTGAGAGAGAGAGCGAGACTGAGAGAGAGAGCGAGACTGAGAGAAAGAGTGAGAGCGAGGCTGAGTGAGAGAGAGAGAGCGAGACAGAGAGAGCGAGATAGAGTGAGTGAAAGAGAGAGAGCGATACAGAGTGAGTGAGAGAGTGAGAGCGACACAGAGTGAGTGAGAGAGAGAGAGAGAGCGAGACAGAGTGAGTGAGAGAGAGAGAGCTGATAGAGTGAGTGAGAGAGAGAGAACGAGACTGAGTGAGAGAGAGAGCGAGACTGAATGAGAGAGAGAGAGCGAGACAGAGTGTGAGAGAGAGAGCGAGACTGAGTGAGAGTGAGAGAGAGTGAGACTGAGTAAGAGAGCGAGAGCGAGACTGAGTGAGAGAGGGAGAGAGAGCGAGACAAAGTGAGAGAGAGTGCGCGAGACTGAGTGAGAGAGAGAGCGAGACTGAGAGAGAAAGCGAGACTGAGAGATAGAGAGCAAGACTGAGAGAGTGAGCGAGACTGAGAGAGAGAGAGAGAGAGCGAGGCTGAGATAGAGAGAGAGAGCAAGACTGGGAGAGAGAGAGCGAGACAGAGAGAGACTGAGAGAGAACGAGGGAGACAGAGAGAGAGAGAAAGAGAGAGAGAGCGAGACCGAGTCAGAGAGACTGAGTGAGAGCGAGAGAGAGAGCGAGACTGAGTGAGAGTGAGAGAGAGCGAGACAGAGTGAGAGAGAGAGAGCGAGACTGAGAGAGAGAGTGAGAGGGGGAGAGAGAGAGAGAGACAGAGAGAGAGCGAGATAGTGTGAGTGAGAGAGAGAGCGAGACTGAGAGAGAGAGCGAGCCTGAGAGAAAGAGTGAGAGCGAGGCTGAGTGAGAGAGAGAGAGCGAGACAGAGAGAGCGAGATAGAGTGAGTGAAAGAGAGAGAGCGATACAGAGTGAGTGAGAGAGTGAGAGCGACACAGAGTGAGTGAGAGAGAGGGAGAGAGCGAGACAGAGTGAGTGAGAGAGAGAGCTGACAGAGTGAGTGAGAGAGAGAGAGCGAGACTGAGTGAGAGAGAGCGAGACTGAGTGAGAGAGGGAGAGAGAGTGAGACTGAGTGAGAGTCAGAGAGAGTGAGACTGAGTAAGAGAGAGAGAGCGAGACTGAGTGAGAGAGGGAGAGAGAGCGAGACAAAGTGAGAGAGTGCGCGAGACTGAGTGAGAGAGAGAGCGAGACTGAGAGAGAGAGAGCGAGACTGCGTGAGAGAGCGAGCGCGAGACTGAGTGAGAGCGAGAGTGAGCGAGACTAAGTAAGAGAGAGAGAGCGAGACTGAGAGAGAGAAAGAGAGAGCAAGACTGAGTGAGAGGGAGAGAGTGAGATTGAGAGAGAGAGTGAGGGAGCGAGACAGAGTGAGAGAGAGAGGGAGGCAGCGAGAGAGAGAGCGAGACTGAAAGAGAGAGGGAGAGCGAGACAGACAGAGTGATTGAGAGAGAGAGCGAGACTGAGAGAGTAAGAGAGCGAGACTGAGTGAGAGAGAGAGCGAGACAGAGAGAGAGAGCGAGACTGAGTTAGAGAGACTGAGTGAGAGCGAGAGAGAGAGCGAGACTGAGTGAGAGTGAGAGAGAGAGCGAGACTGAGTGAGAGAGGGAGAGAGAGCGAGACTGAGTGAGAGAGAGAGAGCGAGACTGAGTGAGAGAGAGAGAGAGCGAGACTGAGTGAGAGAGAGAGAGCGAGACTGAGTGAGAGAGAGAGAGCGAGACTGAGAGATAGAGAGCGAGACTGAGAGATAGAGAGCGAGACTGAGAGAGAGAGAGGGAGACAGAGAGAGACTGAGAGAGAGAGAGGGAGACAGAGAGAGAGAGAGCGAGACTGAGAGAGAGCGAGACAGACAGAGTGAGAGAGAGAGCGAGACTGAGTGAGAGAGAGCGAGACTGAGTAAGAGAGAGAGAGCGAGACTGAGTGAGAGAGAGAGCGAGACTGCGTGAGAGAAAGAGAGCGAGACTGAGTGAGAGCGAGAGAGAGCGAGACTAAGTAAGAGAGAGAGAGCAAGACTGAGAGAGAGAAAGAGAGAGCAAGACTGAGTGAGAGAGAGAGAGTGAGACTGAGAGAGAGAGTGAGGGACCGAGACACAGTGAGAGAGAGAGGGAGACAGCGAGAGAGAGAGCGAGACTGAAAGAGAGAGGGAGAGCGAGACAGACAGAGTGATTGAGAGAGAGAGCGAGACTGAGAGAGTGAGAGAGCGAGACTGAGTGAGAGAGAGCGAGACAGAGAGAGAGAGCGAGACTGAGTCAGAGAGACTGAGTGAGAGCGAGAGAGAGAGCGAGACTGAGTGAGAGTGAGAGAGAGCGAGACTGAGTAAGAGAGAGAGAGCGAGACTGAGTGAGAGAGAGAGCGAGACTGCGAGAGTGAGCGGGACAGAGAGAGAGAGAGCGAGACTGCGTGAGAGAAAGAGAGCGAGACTGAGTGAGAGCGGGAGAGAGCGAGACTGAGTGAGAGAGAGCGAGCGAGACTGAGAGAGAAAAAGAGAGAGCAAGACTGAGTGAGAGAGAGAGAGTGAGACTGAGAGAGAGAGTGAGGGACCGGGACAGAGTGAGAGAGAGAGGGAGACAGCGAGAGAGAGAGCGAGACTGAAAGAGGGAGGGAGAGCGAGACAGACAGAGTGATTGAGAGAGAGAGCGAGACTGAGAGAGTGAGAGAGCGAGACTGAGTGAGAGAGAGAGAGAGCGAGACAGAGAGAGAGAGCGAGACTGAGTCAGAGAGACTGAGTGAGAGCGAGAGAGAGAGCGAGACTGAGTGAGAGTGAGAGAGAGAGCGAGACTGAGTGAGAGAGGGAGAGAGAGCGAGACTGAGTGAGAGAGAGAGAGCGAGACTGAGTGAGAGAGAGAGAGCGAGACTGAGTGAGAGAGAGAGAGCGAGACTGAGTGAGAGAGAGAGAGCGAGACTGAGAGAGAGAGAGGGAGACAGAGAGAGACTGAGAGAGAGAGAGGGAGACAGAGAGAGAGAGAGAGCGAGACAGAGTGAGAGAGAGAGCGAGACTGAGAGAGAGAGAGAGAGAGCGAGACTGAGAGAGAGAGAGAGAGAGTGAGACTGAGCGAGAGAGAGAGAGCGAGACAGAGAGGGAGAGAGAGAGCGAGACCGAGTCAGAGAGACTGAGTGAGAGTGAGAGAGAGCGAGACTGATTGAGAGAGAGTGAGCGAGACTGAGTGAGAGAGGGAGAGAGAGCGAGACTGAGTGAGAGAGGGAGCGCGAGACTGAGAGCGAGAGAGAGAGCGAGACTGAGAGATAGAGAGCGAGACTGAGAGAATGAGTGAAAGAGGAAGAGAGCGAGGATGAGAGAGAGAGAGAGAGCGAGACTGAGAGAGAGAGAGCGAGACAGAGTGAGAGAGAGAGCGCGAGACAGAGAGAGAGCGAGACAGAGTGAGCGAGAGAGAGAGAACGAGACAGTGTGTGAGAGAGAGAGAGCGGGACTGAGTGAGAGAGAGAGAGCGAGACTGAGTGAGAGAGCGAGAGAGAGCGAGACTGAGCGAGAGAGAGCGAGACTGAGAGAGAGAGCGAGACTGAGAGAAAGAGAGAGAGCGAGACTGAGTGAGAGAGAGAGAGCGAGACAGAGAGAGAGAGAGCGAGTGAAAGAGAGGGAGCGAGACTGAGTGAGAGAGAGAGCGAGACTGAGAGAGAGAGTGAGAGGGGGAGAGAGAGAGAGAGACAGAGAGAGAGCGAGACAGTGTGAGTGAGAGAGAGCGAGACTGAGTGAGAGAGAGAGCGAGACTGAGAGAAAGAGTGAGAGCGAGGCTGAGTGAGAGAGAGAGAGCGAGACAGAGAGAGCGAGATAGAGTGAGTGAAAGAGAGAGAGCGATACAGAGTGAGTGAGAGAGTGAGAGCGACACAGTGAGTGAGAGAGAGAGCGAGACAGAGTGAGTGAGAGAGAGAGAGCTGACAGAGTGAGTGAGAGAGAGAGAGCGAGACTGAGTGAGAGAGAGAGCGAGACTGAGTGAGAGAGAGCGAGACAGAGTGTGAGAGAGAGAGCGAGACTGAGTGAGAGAGGGAGAGAGCGAGACTGAGTGAGAGTGAGAGAGAGTGAGACTGAGTAAGAGAGAGAGAGCGAGACTGAGTGAGAGAGGGAGAGAGAGCGAGACAAAGTGAGAGAGAGTGCGCGAGACTGAGTGAGAGAGAGAGCGAGACTGAGAGAGTGAGCGAGACTGAGTGAGAGAGAGAGTGCGAGACTGAGTGAGAGAGAGAGAGAGCGAGACTGAGAGATAGAGAGCGAGACTGAGAGAGTGAGCGAGACTGAGAGAGAGAGGGAGAGAGCGAGGTTGAGAGAGAGTGCAAGACTGGGAGAGAGAGAGCGAGACAGAGGGAGACTGAGAGAGAGCGAGGGAGACAGAGAGAGAGAGAGAGCGAGACCGAGTCAGAGAGACTGAGTGAGAGCGAGAGAGAGAGCGAGACTGAGTGAGAGTGAGAGAGAGCGAGACAGAGTGAGAGAGAGAGAGCGAGACTGAGAGAGAGTGAGAGGGGGAGAGAGAGAGAGAGAGAGACAGAGAGAGAGCGAGACAGTGTGAGTGAGAGAGAGAGCGAGACTTAGAGAGAGAGAGAGCGAGACTGAGAGAAAGAGTGAGAGCGAGGCTGAGTGAGAGAGAGAGAGCGAGACAGAGAGAGCGAGATAGAGTGAGTGAAAGAGAGAGAGAGCGATACAGAGTGAGTGAGAGAGTGAGAGCGACACAGAGTGAGTGAGGGAGAGAGAGAGAGCGAGACAGAGTGAGTGAGAGAGAGAGAGCTGACAGAGTGAGTGAGAGAGAGAGCGAGACTGAGTGAGAGAGAGAGCGAGACTGAGTGAGAGAGAGAGAGCGAGACAGAGTGTGAGAGAGAGAGCGAGACTGAGTGAGAGAGGGAGAGAGAGTGAGACTGAGTGAGAGTGAGAGAGAGTGAGACTGAGTAAGAGAGAGAGAGCGAGACTGAGTGAGAGAGGGAGAGAGAGCAAGACAAAGTGAGAGACAGTGCGCGAGACTGAGTGAGAGAGAGAGCGAGACTGAGAGAGTGAGCGAGACTGAGTGAGAGAGAGAGCGCGAGACTGAGTGAGAGAGAGAGAGAACGAGACTGAGAGATAGAGAGCGAGACTGAGAGAGTGAGCGAGACAGAGAGAGAGAGAGAGAGCGAGGCTGAGAGAGAGAGAGAGCAAGACTGGGAGAGAGAGAGCGAGACAGAGAGAGACTGAGAGAGAGCGAGGGAGACAGAGAGAGAGAGAGAGAGCGAGACCGAGTCAGAGAGACTGAGTGAGAGCGAGAGAGGGAGCGAGACTGAGTGAGAGTGAGAGAGAGCGAGACAGAGTGAGAGAGAGACTGCGAGACTGAGAGAGAGAGTGAGAGGGGGAGAGAGAGAGAGAGACAGAGAGAGAGCGAGACAGTGTGAGTGAGAGAGAGAGCGAGACTGAGAGAGAGTGAGAGCGAGGCTGAGTGAGAGAAAGAGAGCGAGACTGAGAGAGAGAGAGAGCGAGACAGTGTGAGTGAGAGAGAGCGAGACAGAGAGAGAGCGAGAATGACTGAGTGAGAGAGAGAGAGCGAGAATGACTGAGTGAGAGAGAGAGAGTGAGACTGAGTGAGAGAGAGAGCGAGACTGAGTGAGAGAGAGAGAAAGCGAGACTAAGTGAGAGAGAGAGAGCGAGACTGAGAGAGAGAAAGAGAGAGCAAGACTCAGTGAGAGCGAGAGAGTGAGACTGAGAGAGTGAGGGACCGAAACAGATTGAGAGAGAGAGGGAGACAGCGAGAGAGAGAGCGAGACTGAGAGAGAGAGGAAGAGTGAGACAGACAGAGTGAGTGAGAGAGAGAGCGAGACTGAGTGAGAGAGAGAGCGAGACTGAGTGAGAGAGAGAGAGCGAGACAGAGTGTGAGAGAGAGAGCGAGACTGAGTGAGAGAGGGAGAGAGAGTGAGACTGAGTGAGAGAGAGTGAGACTGAGTAAGAGAGAGAGAGCGAGACTGAGTGAGAGAGGGAGAGAGAGCGAGACAAAGTGAGAGAGAGTGCGCGAGACTGAGTGAGAGAGAGAGCGAGACTGAGAGAGTGAGCGAGACTGAGTGAGAGAGAGAGTGCGAGACTGAGTGAGAGAGAGAGCGAGACTGAGAGAGAGAGAGAGAGAGCGAGGCTGAGAGAGAGAGAGAGCAAGACTGGGAGAGAGAGAGCGAGACAGAGAGAGACTGAGAGAGAGCGAGGGAGACAGAGAGAGAGAGAGCGAGACCGAGTCAGAGAGACTGAGTGAGAGCGAGAGAGAGAGCGAGACTGAGTGAGAGTGAGAGAGAGCGAGACAGAGAGAGAGAGACTGCGAGACTGAGAGAGAGAGTGAGAGGGGGAGAGAGAGAGAGAGACAGAGAGAGAGCGAGACAGTGTGAGTGAGAGAGAGAGCGAGACTGAGAGAGAGAGAGAGCGAGACTGAGAGAAAGAGTGAGAGCGAGGCTGAGTGAGAGAAAGAGAGCGAGACTGAGAGAGAGAGAGAGCGAGACAGTGTGAGTGAGAGAGAGCGAGACAGAGAGAGAGCGAGAATGACTGAGTGAGAGAGAGAGAGCGAGAATGACTGAGTGAGAGAGAGAGAGTGAGACTGAGTGAGAGAGAGAGCGAGACTGAGTGAGAGAGAGAGAGAGCGAGACTGAGTGAGAGTGAGAGAGCGAGACTGAGTGAGAGAGAGAGAGCGAGACTGAGAGAGAGAAAGAGAGAGCAAGACTCAGTGAGAGCGAGAGAGTGAGACTGAGAGAGTGAGGGACCGAAACAGATTGAGAGAGAGAGGGAGACAGCGAGAGAGAGAGCGAGACTGAGAGAGAGAGGTAGAGTGAGACAGACAGAGTGAGTGAGAGAGAGAGCGAGACTGAGTGAGAGAGAAAGAGAGTGAGACAGAGAGAGAGAGCGAGACCGAGTCAGAGAGACTGAGTGAGAGCGAGAGAGATAGTGAGACTGAGTGAGAGTGAGAGAGAGCGAGACTGAGTGAGAGAGAGAGAGCGAGACTGAGAGAGAGAGTGAGAGGGGGAGAGAGAGAGAGAGACAGAGAGAGAGCGAGACAGTGTGAGTGAGAGAGAGAGCGAGACTGAGAGAGAGAGAGAGCGAGACAGTGTGAGTGAGAGAGAGCGAGACAGAGAGAGAGCGAGAATGACTGAGTGAGAGAGAGAGAGCGAGAATGACTGAGTGAGAGAGAGAGAGTGAGACTGAGTGAGAGAGAGAGCGAGACTGAGTGAGAGAGATAGAGAGCGAGACTAAGTGAGAGAGAGAGAGCGAGACTGAGAGAGAGAAAGAGAGAGCAAGACTCAGTGAGAGCGAGAGAGTGAGACTGAGAGAGTGAGGGACCGAAACAGATTGAGAGAGAGAGGGAGACAGCGAGAGAGAGAGCGAGACTGAGAGAGAGAGGTAGAGTGAGACAGACAGAGTGAGTGAGAGAGAGAGCGAGACAGTGTGAGTGAGAGAGAGAGCGAGACTGAGAGAGAGAGAGAGCGAGACTGAGAGAAAGTGAGAGCGAGGCTGAGTGAGAGAGAGAGAGCGAGACAGAGAGAGCGAGATAGAGTGAGTGAAAGAGAGAGCGATACAGAGTGAGTGAGAGAGCGAGACAGAGTGAGTGAGAGAGAGAGAGCTGACAGAGTGAGTGAGAGAGAGAGAGCGAGACTGAGTGAGAGAGAGAGCGAGACTGAGTGAGAGAGAGAGAGCGAGATTGAGTGAGAGAGGGAGAGAGAGTGAGACTGAGTGAGAGTGAGAGAGAGTGAGACTGAGTAAGAGAGAGAGAGCGAGACTGAGTGAGAGAGGGAGAGAGAGCGAGACAAAGTGAGAGAGAGTGCGCGAGACTGAGTGAGAGAGAGAGCGAGACTGAGAGAGTGAGCGAGACTGAGTGAGAAAGAGAGCGCGAGACTGAGTGAGAGAGAGCGAGACTGAGAGATAGAGAGCGAGACTGAGAGAGTGAGCGAGACTGAGTGAGAGAGAGAGAGCGAGACAGAGAGAGCGAGATAGAGTGAGTGAAAGAGAGAGAGCGATACAGAGTGAGTGAGAGAGTGAGAGCGACACAGAGTGAGTGAGAGAGAGAGAGCGAGACAGAGTGAGTGAGAGAGAGAGAGCTGACAGAGTGAGTGAGAGAGAGAGAGCGAGACTGAGTGAGAGAGAGAGCGAGACTGAGTGAGAGAGAGAGAGCGAGACAGAGTGTGAGAGAGAGAGCGAGATTGAGTGAGAGAGGGAGAGAGAGTGAGACTGAGTGAGAGAGAGTGAGACTGAGTAAGAGAGAGAGAGCGAGACTGAGTGAGAGGGGGAGAGAGAGCGAGACAAAGTGAGAGAGAGTGCGCGAGACTGAGTGAGAGAGAGAGCGAGACTGAGAGAGAGAGCGAGGCTGAGAGAGAGAGAGAGCAAGACTGGGAGAGAGAGAGACTGAGAGAGAGCGAGGGAGACAGAGAGAGAGAGAGAGAGCGAGACCGAGTCAGAGAGACTGAGAGCGAGAGAGAGAGCGAGACTGAGTGAGAGTGAGAGAGAGCGAGACACAGTGAGAGAGAGACTGCGAGACTGAGAGAGAGAGTGAGAGGGGGAGAGAGAGAGAGAGACAGAGAGAGAGCGAGACAGTGTGAGTGAGAGAGAGAGCGAGACTGAGAGAGAGAGAGAACGAGACTGAGAGAAAGAGTGAGAGCGAGGCTGAGTGAGAGAAAGAGAGCGAGACTGAGAGAGAGAGAGAGCGAGACAGTGTGAGTGAGAGAGAGCGAGACAGAGAGAGAGCGAGAATGACTGAGTGAGAGAGAGAGAGCGAGAATGACTGAGTGAGAGAGAGAGAGTGAGACTGAGTGAGAGAGAGAGCGAGACTAAGTGAGAGAGAGAGAGAGCGAGACTGAGAGAGAGAAAGAGAGAGCAAGACTCAGTGAGAGCGAGAGAGTGAGACTGAGAGAGTGAGGGACCGAAACAGATTGAGAGAGAGAGGGAGACAGCGAGAGAGAGAGCGAGACTGAGAGAGAGAGGTAGAGTGAGACAGACAGAGTGAGTGAGAGAGAGAGCGAGACTGAGTGAGAGAGAAAGAGAGTGAGACAGAGAGAGAGAGCGAGAGAGATAGTGAGACTGAGTGAGAGTGAGAGAGAGCGAGACTGAGTGAGAGAGAGCGAGACTGAGAGAGAGAGTGAGAGGGGGAGAGAGAGAGAGAGACAGAGAGAGAGCGAGACAGTGTGAGTGAGAGAGAGAGCGAGACTGAGAGAGAGAGAGAGCGAGACTGAGAGAAAGTGAGAGCGAGGCTGAGTGAGAGAGAGAGAGCGAGATAGAGTGAGTGAAAGAGAGAGAGCGATACAGAGTGAGTGAGAGAGTGAGAGCGACACAGAGTGAGTGAGAGAGAGAGAGAGCGAGACAGAGTGAGTGAGAGAGAGAGAGCTGACAGAGTGAGTGAGAGAGAGAGAGCGAGACTGAGTGAGAGAGAGAGCGAGACTGAGTGAGAGAGAGCGAGACTGAGTGAGAGAGAGAGAGCGAGACAGAGTGTGAGAGAGAGAGCGAGATTGAGTGAGAGAGGGAGAGAGAGTGAGACTGAGTGAGAGTGAGAGAGAGTGAGACTGAGTAAGAGAGAGAGAGCGAGACTGAGTGAGAGAGGGAGAGAGAGCGAGACAAAGTGAGAGAGAGTGCGCGAGACTGAGTGAGAGAGAGAGCGAGACTGAGAGAGTGAGCGAGACTGAGTGAGAAAGAGAGCGTGAGACTGAGTGAGAGAGAGCGAGACTGAGAGATAGAGAGCGAGACTGAGAGAGTGAGCGAGACTGAGTGAGAGAGAGAGAGCGAGACAGAGAGAGCGAGATAGAGTGAGTGAAAGAGAGAGAGCGATACAGAGTGAGTGAGAGAGTGATACAGAGTGAGTGAGAGAGTGAGAGCGACACAGAGTGAGTGAGAGAGAGAGAGAGAGCAAGACAGAGTGAGTGAGAGAGAGAGAGCTGACAGAGTGAGTGAGAGAGAGAGAGCGAGACTGAGTGAGAGAGAGAGCGAGACTGAGTGAGAGAGAGAGAGCGAGACAGAGTATGAGAGAGAGAGCGAGATTGAGTGAGAGAGGGAGGGAGAGTGAGACTGAGTGAGAGAGAGTGAGACTGAGTAAGAGAGAGAGAGCGAGACTGAGTGAGAGAGGGAGAGAGAGCGAGACCAAAGTGAGAGAGAGTGCGCGAGACTGAGTGAGAGAGAGAGCGAGACTGAGAGAGTGAGCGAGACTGAGTGAGAGAGAGAGCGTGAGACTGAGTGAGAGAGAGAGAGAGCGAGACTGAGAGATAGAGAGCGAGACTGAGAGAGTGAGCGAGACTGAGAGAGAGAGAGAGAGCGAGGCTGAGAGAGAGAGAGAGCAAGACTGGGAGAGAGAGAGCGAGACAGAGAGAGACTGAGAGAGAGCGAGGGAGACAGAGAGAGAGAGAGAGAGCGAGACCGAGTCAGAGAGACTGAGTGAGAGCGAGAGAGAGAGCGAGACTGAGTGAGAGTGAGAGAGAGCGAGACAGAGTGAGAGAGAGACTGCGAGACTGAGAGAGAGAGTGAGAGGGGGAGAGAGAGAGAGAGAGACAGAGAGAGAGCGAGACAGTGTGAGTGAGAGAGAGAGCGAGATTGAGAGAGAGAAAGAGCGAGACTGAGAGAAAGAGTGAGAGCGAGGCTGAGTGAGAGAAAGAGAGCGAGACTGAGAGAGAGAGAGAGCGAGACAGTGTGAGTGAGAGAGAGCGAGACAGAGAGAGAGTGAGAATGACTGAGTGAGAGAGAGAGAGCGAGAATGACTGAGTGAGAGAGTGAGAGAGAGAGCGAGACTGAGTGAGAGAGAGAGAGAGCGAGACTAAGTGAGAGAGAGAGAGCGAGACTGAGAGAGAGAAAGAGAGAGCAAGACTCAGTGAGAGCGAGAGACTGAGACTGAGAGAGTGAGGGACCGAAACAGATTGAGAGAGAGAGGGAGACAGCGAGAGAGAGAGCGAGACTGAGAGAGAGAGAAAGAGAGTGAGACAGAGAGAGAGAGCGAGACCGAGTCAGAGAGACTGAGTGAGAGCGAGAGAGAGAGTGAGACTGAGTGAGAGTGAGAGAGAGCGAGACTGAGTGAGAGAGAGAGAGCGAGACTGAGAGAGAGAGTGAGAGGGGGAGAGAGAGAGAGAGACAGAGAGAGAGCGAGACAGTGTGAGTGAGAGAGAGAGCGAGACTGAGAGAGAGAGAGAGCGAGACTGAGAGAAAGTGAGAGCGAGGCTGAGTGAGAGAGAGAGAGCGAGACAGAGAGAGCGAGATAGAGTGAGTGAAAGAGAGAGAGCGATACAGAGTGAGTGAGAGAGTGAGAGCGACACAGAGTGAGTGAGAGAGAGCGAGACAGAGTGAGTGAGAGAGAGAGAGCTGACAGAGTGAGTGAGAGAGAGAGAGCGAGACTGAGTGAGAGAGAGAGCGAGACTGAGTGAGAGAGAGAGAGCGAGACAGAGTGTGAGAGAGAGAGCGAGATTGAGTGAGAGAGGGAGAGAGAGTGAGACTGAGTGAGAGAGAGTGAGACTGAGTAAGAGAGAGAGAGCGAGACTGATTGAGAGAGGGAGAGAGAGCGAGACAAAGTGAGAGAGAATGCGCGAGACTGAGTGAGAGAGAGAGCGAGACCGAGAGAGTGAGCGAGACTGAGTGAGAGAGAGAGCGCGAGACTGAGTGAGAGAGAGCGAGACTGAGAGATAGAGAGCGAGACTGAGAGATTGAGCGAGACAGAGAGAGAGAGAGAGAGAGCGAGGCTGAGAGAGAGAGAGAGAGAGCAAGACTGGGAGAGAGAGAGAGAGACTGAGAGAGAGCGAGGGAGACAGAGAGGGAGAGAGAGAGAGAGCGTGACCGAGTCAGAGAGACTGAGTGAGAGCGAGAGAGAGAGCGAGACTGAGTGAGAGTGAGAGAGAGCGAGACAGAGTGAGAGAGAGAGTGCGAGCCTGAGAGAGAGAGTGAGAGGGGGAGAGAGAGAGAGAGACAGAGAGAGAGCGAGACAGTGTGAGTGAGAGAGAGAGCGAGATTGAGAGAGAGAGAGAGCGAGACTGAGAGAAAGAGTGAGAGCGAGGCTGAGTGAGAGAGAGAGAGCGAGACTGAGAGAGAGAGAGAGCGAGACAGTGTGAGTGAGAGAGAGCGAGACAGAGAGAGAGAGCGAGAATGACTGAGTGAGAGAGAGAAAGCGAGAATGACTGAGTGAGAGAGAGAGAGTGAGACTGAGTGAGAGAGAGAGCGAGACTGAGTGAGAGAGCGAGAGAGCGAGACTAAGTGAGAGAGAGAGAGCGAGACTGAGAGAGAGAAAGAGAGAGCAAGACTGAGTGAGAGAGAGAGAGTGAGACTGAGAGAGAGAGTGAGGGACCGAGACAGATTGAGAGAGAGAGGGAGACAGCGAGAGAGAGAGCGAGACTGAGAGAGAGAGGTAGAGTGAGACAGACAGAGTGAGTGAGAGAGAGAGCGAGACTGAGTGAGAGAGAAAGAGAGCGAGACAGAGAGAGAGAGCGAGACCGAGTCAGAGAGACTGAGTGAGAGCGAGAGAGAGAGTGAGACTGAGTGAGAGAGAGCGAGACTGAGTGAGAGAGAGAGAGCGAGACTGAGTGAGAGAGGGAGAGAGAGCGAGACTGAGTGAGAGAGAGAGCGAGACTAAGTGAGAGAGAGAGAGCGCGAGACTGAGTCAGAGAGAAAGAGAGCGAGACTGAGACAGAGAGAGCGAGACTGAGAGAGTGAGCAAGACTGAGAGAGAGAGAGAGAGCGAGGCTGAGAGAGAGAGAGAGAGAGAGCGAGACTGAGAGAGAGAGAGAGCGAGACAGAGAGAGACTGAGAGAGAGAGAGGGAGACAGAGAGGGAGAGAGAGAGAGAGCGAGACCGAGTCAGAGAGACTGAGTGAGAGCGAGAGAGAGAGTGAGACTGAGTGAGAGTGAGAGAGAGCGAGACTGAGTGAGAGAGAGAGAGCGAGACTGAGTGAGAGAGGGAGAGAGAGCGAGACTGAGTGAGAGAGAGAGCGAGACTAAGTGAGAGAGAGAGAGCGCGAGACTGAGTCAGAGAGAAAGAGAGCGAGACTGAGACAGAGAGAGCGAGACTGAGAGAGTGAGCAAGACTGAGAGAGAGAGAGAGAGCGAGGCTGAGAGAGAGAGAGAGAGCAAGACTGGGAGAGAGAGAGAGAGACTGAGAGAGAGCGAGGGAGACAGAGATGGAGAGAGAGAGAGAGCGAGACCGAGTCAGAGAGACTGAGTGAGAGCGAGAGAGAGAGCGAGACTGAGTGAGAGTGAGAGAGAGCGAGACAGAGTGAGAGAGAGAGTGCGAGCCTGAGAGAGAGAGTGAGAGGGGGAGAGAGAGAGAGAGACAGAGAGAGAGCGAGACAGTGTGAGTGAGAGAGAGAGCGAGATTGAGAGAGAGAGAGAGCGAGACTGAGAGAAAGAGTGAGAGCGAGGCTGAGTGAGAGAGAGAGAGCGAGACTGAGAGAGAGAGAGAGCGAGACAGTGTGAGTGAGAGAGAGCGAGACAGAGAGAGAGAGCGAGAATGACTGAGTGAGAGAGAGAAAGCGAGAATGACTGAGTGAGAGAGAGAGAGTGAGACTGAGTGAGAGAGAGAGCGAGACTGAGTGAGAGAGCGAGAGAGCGAGACTAAGTGAGAGAGAGAGAGCGAGACTGAGAGAGAGAAAGAGAGAGCAAGACTGAGTGAGAGAGAGAGAGTGAGACTGAGAGAGAGAGTGAGGGACCGAGACAGATTGAGAGAGAGAGGGAGACAGCGAGAGAGAGAGCGAGACTGAGAGAGAGAGGTAGAGTGAGACAGACAGAGTGAGTGAGAGAGAGAGCGAGACTGAGTGAGAGAGAAAGAGAGCGAGACAGAGAGAGAGAGCGAGACCGAGTCAGAGAGACTGAGTGAGAGCGAGAGAGAGAGTGAGACTGAGTGAGAGTGAGAGAGAGCGAGAGAGAGAGAGAGAGAGCGACACTGAGTGAGAGAGAGAGAGCGAGACAGAGAGAGAGAGCGAGACCGAGTCAGAGAGACTGAGTGAGAGCGAGAGAGAGAGGGAGACTGAGTGAGAGTGAGAGAGAGCGAGACTGAGTGAGAGAGAGAGCGAGACTGAGTGTGTGAGAGAGAGCGAGACTGAGTGCGAGAGGGAGAGAGAGCGAGACTGAGTGAGAGAGCGAGAGCGAGACTGAGTGAGAGAGAGAGCGAGACTGAGAGAGAGAGAGAAGAGAGTGAGACTGAGTGAGAGAGAGAGAGAGCGAGACAGAGAGAGAGAGAGAGACCGAGTCAGAGAGACTGATTGAGAGCGAGAGAGAGAGCGAGACTGAGTGAGAGTGAGAGAGAGCGAGACTGAGAGAGAGAGTGAGGAACCGAGACAGATTGAGAGAGAGAGGGAGACAGCGAGAGATAGAGCGAGACTGAGAGAGAGAGGGAGAGCGAGACAGACAGAGTGAGTGCGAGAGAGAGCGAGACTGAGTGAGAGAGAGAGAGCGAGACTGAGTGAGAGAGAGAGCGAGACTGAGTGAGAGAGAGAGAGCGAGACTGAGTGAGAGAGAGAGCGAGACTGAGTGAGAGAAAGAGAGCTAGACTGAGAGAGAGAGAGAGCGAGACAGAGAGAGAGCGAGTGAGAGAGAGGGAGCGAGGCTGAGTGAGAGAGAGAGAGAGCGAGACAGAGAGAGAGAGAGTGAGAGGGGGAGGGAGAGAGAGACAGAGAGAGAGCGAGACAGTGTGAGTGAGAGAGCGAGACTGAGAGAGAGAGAGAGCGAGACTGAGAGAGAGAGAGCGAGACAGTGTGAGTGAGAGAGAGCGAGACAGAGAGAGAGAGCGAGAATGACTGACTGAGAGAGAGACAGCGAGAATGACTGAGTGAGAGAGAGAGAGTGAGACTGAGTGAGAGAGAGAGCGAGACTGAGTGAGAGAGAGAGAGAGCGAGACGAAGTGAGAGAGAGAGAGCGAGACTGAGAGAGAGAAAGAGAGAGCAAGACTGAGTGAGAGAGAGAGAGTGAGACTGAGTGAGAGAGAGCGAGACTGAGTGAGAGTGAGAGAGAGCGAAACTGAGTCAGAGAGAGAGAGCGAGACTGACTGAGAGAGCGAGACTGAGAGATAGAGCGAGAGCGAAACTGAGTGAGAGAGAGAGAGAACGAGACAGAGAGAGAGAGCGAGACCGAGTCAGAGAGACTGAGTGAGAGCGAGAGAGTGAGCGAGACTGAGTGAGAGTGAGAGAGAGCGAGACTGAGTGAGAGAGAGAGCGATACTGAGTGAGAGAGGGAGAGAGAGCGAGACTGAGTGAGAGAGAGAGAGCGAGACTGAGTGCGAGAGAGAGAGCGAGACTGAGAGAGAGAAAGAGAGAGCAAGACTGAGTGAGACTGAGAGAGAGAGTGAGGGACCGAGACAGTGAGAGAGAGAGGGAGACAGCGAGAGAGAGAGAGCGAGACAGAGAGAGAGAGGGAGAGGGAGACAGACAGAGTGAGTGAGAGAGAGAGCGAGACTGAGAGAGAGAGAGAGAGAGAGCGACACTGAGTGAGAGAGAGAGAGCGAGACAGAGAGAGAGAGCGAGTCCGAGTCAAAGAGACTGAGTGAGAGCGAGAGAGAGAGGGAGACTGAGTGAGAGTGAGAGAGAGCGAGACTGAGTGAGAGAGAGAGAGCGAGACTGAGTGTGTGAGAGAGAGCGAGACTGAGTGAGAGAGGGAGAGAGAGCGAGACTGAGTGAGAGAGCGAGAGCGAGACTGAGTGAGAGAGAGAGCGAGACTGAGAGAGAGAGAGAAGAGAGTGAGACTGAGTGAGAGAGAGAGAGAGCGAGACAGAGAGAGAGAGAGAGAGAGACCGAGTCAGAGAGACTGATTGAGAGCGAGAGAGAGAGCGAGACTGAGTGAGAGTGAGAGAGAGCGAGACTGAGAGAGAGAGTGAGGAACCGAGACAGATTGAGAGAGAGAGGGAGACAGCGAGAGATAGAGCGAGACTGAGAGAGGGAGAGCGAGACAGACAGAGTGAGTGCGAGAGAGAGCAAGAGTGAGTGAGAGAGAGCGAGACTGAGTGAGAGAGAGAGCGAGACTGAGTGAGAGAGAGAGCGAGACTGAGTGAGAGAGAGAGCGAGACTGAGTGAGAGAGAGAGAGCTAGACTGAGTGAGAGAGAGAGAGCGAGACAGAGAGAGAGAGCGAGTGAGAGAGAGGGAGCGAGACTGAGTGAGAGAGAGAGCGAGACTGAGAGAGAGAGAGAGAGAGCGAGACTGAGAGAGAGAGTGAGAGGGGGAGAGAGAGAGAGAGAGAGACAGAGAAAGAGCGAGACAGTGTGAGTGAGAGAGGGAGCGAGACTGAGAGAGAGAGAGAGCGAGACTGAGAGAAAGAGTGAGAGCGAGGCTGACTGAGAGAGAGAGAGCGAGACAGAGAGAGCGAGATAGAGTGAGTGAAAGAGAGAGAGCGATACAGAGTGAGTGAGAGAGTGAGAGCAACACAGAGTGAGTGAGAGAGAGAGAGAGAGCGAGGCAGAGTGAGTGAGAGAGAGAGAGCTGACAGAGTGAGTGAGAGAGAGAGAGCGAGACTGAGTGAGAGAGAGAGCGAGACTGAGTAAGAGAGAGAGAGCGAGACAGAATGTGAGAGAGAGAGCGAGACTGAGTGAGAGAGGGAGAGAGAGCGAGACTGAGTGAGAGTGAGAGAGAGTGAGACTGAGTAAGAGAGAGAGAGCGAGACTGAGTGAGAGAGGGCGAGAGAGCAAGACAAAGTGAGAGAGAGTGCGCGAGACTGAGTGAGAGAGAGAGCGAGACTGAGAGTGAGCGAGACTGAGTGAGAGAGAGAGCGCGAGACAGAGTGAGAGAGAGAGAGAGCGAGACTGAGAGATAGAGAGCGAGACTGAGAGAGAGAGAGAGAGCGACACTGAGTGAGAGAGAGAGAGCGAGACAGAGAGAGAGAGCGAGACCGAGTCAGAGAGACTGAGTGAGAGCGAGAGAGAGAGGGAGACTGAGTGAGAGTGAGAGAGAGCGAGACTGAGTGAGAGAGAGAGAGCGAGACTGAGTGTGTGAGAGAGAGCGAGACTGAGTGAGAGAGGGAGAGAGAGCGAGACTGAGTGAGAGAGCGAGACTGAGTGAGAGAGAGAGCGAGAGAGAGAAGAGAGTGAGACTGAGTGAGAGAGAGAGAGAGCGAGACAGAGAGAGAGAGAGAGAGACCGAGTCAGAGAGACTGATTGAGAGCGAGAGAGAGAGCGAGACTGAGTGAGAGTGAGAGAGAGAGTGAGGAACCGAGACAGATTGAGAGAGAGAGGGAGACAGCGAGAGATAGAGCGAGACTGAGAGAGAGGGAGAGCGAGACAGACAGAGTGAGTGCGAGAGAGAGCGAGACTGAGTGAGAGAGAGAGCGAGACTGAGTGAGAGAGAGAGCGAGACTGAGTGAGAGAGAGAGAGCGAGACTGAGTGAGAGAGAGAGCGAGACTGAGTGAGAGAGAGAGAGCTAGACTGAGTGAGAGAGAGAGACCGAGACAGAGAGAGAGAGCGAGTGAGAGAGAGGGAGCGAGACTGAGTGAGAGAGAGAGAGAGCGAGACTGAGAGAGAGAGAGAGAGAGCGAGACTGAGAGAGAGAGTGAGAGGGGGAGAGAGAGAGAGAGAGAGACAGAGAAAGAGCGAGACAGTGTGAGTGAGAGAGGGAGCGAGACTGAGAGAGAGAGAGAGCGAGACTGAGAGAAAGAGTGAGAGCGAGGCTGACTGAGAGAGAGAGAGCGAGACAGAGAGAGCGAGATAGAGTGAGTGAAAGAGAGAGAGCGATACAGAGTGAGTGAGAGAGTGAGAGCAACACAGAGTGAGTGAGAGAGAGAGAGAGAGAGCGAGGCAGAGTGAGTGAGAGAGAGAGAGCTGACAGAGTGAGTGAGAGAGAGAGAGCGAGACTGAGTGAGAGAGAGAGCGAGACTGAGTAAGAGAGAGAGAGCGAGACAGAATGTGAGAGAGAGAGCGAGACTGAGTGAGAGAGGGAGAGAGAGCGAGACTGAGTGAGAGTGAGAGAGAGTGAGACTGAGTAAGAGAGAGAGAGCGAGACTGAGTGAGAGAGGGCGAGAGAGCAAGACAAAGTGAGAGAGAGTGCGCGAGACTGAGTGAGAGAGAGAGCGAGACTGAGAGTGAGCGAGACTGAGTGAGAGAGAGAGCGCGAGACAGAGTGAGAGAGAGAGAGAGCGAGACTGAGAGATAGAGAGCGAGACTGAGAGAGTGAGCGAGACTGAGAGAGAGAGAGAGAGAGAGCGAGGCTGAGAGAGAGAGAGAGTGCAAGACTGGGAGAGAGAGAGCGAGACAGAGAGAGACTGAGAGAGAGCGAGGGAGACAGAGAGAGAGAGAGAGAGCGAGACCGAGTCAGAGAGACTGAGTGAGAGTGAGACTGAGTGAGAGTGAGAGAGAGCGAGACAGAGTGAGAGAGGGAGAGCGAGACTGAGAGAGAGAGTGAGAGGGGGAGAGAGAGAGAGAGACAGAGAGAGAGCGAGACAGTGTGAGTGAGAGAGAGAGCGAGACTGAGAGAGAGAGAGAGAGCGAGACTGAGAGAAAGAGTGAGAGCGAGGCTGAGTGAGAGAGAGAGAGCGAGATAGAGTGAGTGAAAGAGAGAGAGCGATACAGAGTGAGTGAGAGAGTGAGAGCGACACAGAGTGAGTGAGAGAGAGGGAGAGAGCGAGACAGAGTGAGTGAGAGAGAGAGAGCTGACAGAGTGAGTGAGAGAGAGAGCGAGACTGAGTGAGAGAGAGAGCGAGACTGAGTGAGAGAGAGAGAGCGAGAAAGAGTGTGAGAGAGAGAGTGGGACTGAGTGAGAGAGGGAGAGAGAGTGAGACTGAGTGAGAGTCAGAGAGAGTGAGACTGAGTAAGAGAGAGAGAGCGAGACTGAGTGAGAGAGAGCGCGCGAGACTGAGTGAGAGAGAGAGAGCGATACTGAGAGATAGAGAGCGAGACTGAGAGAGTGAGCGAGACTGAGAGAGAGAGAGAGAGCGAGGCTGAGAGAGAGAGAGAGTGCAAGACTGGGAGAGAGAGAGCGAGACAGAGAGAGACTGAGGGAGAGCGAGGGAGACAGAGAGAGAGCGAGAGAGAGAGAGACCGAGTCAGAGAGACTGAGTGAGAGCGAGAGAGAGAGCGAGACTCAGTGAGAGTGAGAGAGAGCGAGACAGAGTGAGAGAGAGAGTGCGAGACTGAGAGAGAGAGTGAGAGGGGGAGGGAGAGAGAGACAGAGAGAGAGCGAGACAGTGTGAGTGAGAGAGAGAGCGAGACTGAGAGAGAGAGA
Organism: Mustelus asterias; assembly: GCF_964213995.1. Classification (NCBI taxonomy): domain Eukaryota; kingdom Metazoa; phylum Chordata; class Chondrichthyes; order Carcharhiniformes; family Triakidae; genus Mustelus; species Mustelus asterias. The sequence continues at coordinate 352,727 of NW_027590315.1, read as the reverse complement.
GAGCGACACTGAGAGAAAGAGTGAGAGCGAGGCTGAGTGAGAGAGAGAGAGAGCGAGACTGAGAGAGAGAGCGAGACAGTGTGAGTGAGAGAGAGCGAGACAGAGAGAGAGCGAGAATGACTGAGTGAGAGAGAGACAGCGAGAATGACTGAGTGAGAGAGAGAGAGTGAGACTGAGTGAGAGAGAGAGCGAGACTGAGTGAGAGAGAGAGAGAGCGAGACTAAGTGAGAGAGAGAGAGCGAGACTGAGAGAGAGAAAGAGAGAGCAAGACTGAGTGAGAGAGAGACAGGGAGACTGAGAGAGAGAGTGAGGGACCGAGACAGATTGAGAGAGAGAGGGAGACAGCGAGAGAGAGAGCGAGACTGAGAGAGAGAGGGAGAGTGAGACAGACAGAGTGAGTGAGAGAGAGAGCGAGACTGAGTGAGAGAGAAAGAGAGCGAGACAGAGAGAGAGAGCGAGACCGAGTCAGAGAGACTGAGTGAGAGCGAGAGAGAGAGTGAGACTGAGTGAGAGAGAGCGAGACTGAGTGAGAGAGAGAGAGCGAGACTGAGTGAGAGAGGGAGAGAGAGCGAGACTGAGTGAGAGAGAGAGCGAGACTAAGTGAGAGAGAGAGCGCGAGACTGAGTCAGAGTGAGAGGGAGCGAGACTGAGACAGAGAGAGCGAGACTGAGAGAGTGAGCGAGACTGAGAGAGAGAGAGCGAGGCTGAGAGAGAGAGAGCGTGCGAGACTGAGAGAGAGAGAGCGAGACAGAGAGAGACAGAGAGAGGGAGACAGAGAGAGAGAGAGCGAGACTGAGAGAGAGCGAGACGGACAGAGTGAGAGAGAGAGCGAGACTGAGAGAGAGAGAGAGTGAGACTGAGCGAGAGAGAGAGAGAGAGCGAGACAGAGAGAGAGAGAGAGAGACCGAGTCAGAGAGACTGAGTGAGAGCGAGAGAGAGAGAGCGAGACTGAGTGAGAGTGAGAGAGAGCGAGACTGAGTCAGAGAGAGAGAGCGAGACTGACTGAGAGAGCGAGACTGAGAGATAGAGAGCGAAACTGAGTGAGAGAGAGAGAGAACGAGACAGAGAGAGAGAGAGAGAGCGATACTGAGTGAGAGAGGGAGAGAGAGCGAGACTGAGTGAGAGAGAGAGAGCGAGACTGAGTGCGAGAGAGAGAGAGAGCGAGACTAAGTGAGAGGGAGAGAGCGAGACTGAGAGAGAGAAAGAGAGAGCAAGACTGAGTGAGACTGAGAGAGAGAGTGAGGGACCGAGACAGAGTGAGAGAGAGAGAGGGAGACAGCGAGAGAGAGAGCGAGACAGAGAGAGAGAGGGAGAGGGAGACAGACAGACTGAGTGAGAGAGAGAGCGAGACTGAGAGAGAGAGAGAGAGAGAGCGACACTGAGTGAGAGAGAGAGAGCGAGACAGAGAGAGAGAGCGAGACCGAGTCAAAGAGACTGAGTGAGAGCGAGAGAGAGAGGGAGACTGAGTGAGAGTGAGAGAGAGCGAGACTGAGTGAGAGAGAGAGAGCGAGACTGAGTGTGAGAGAGAGCGAGACTGAGTGAGAGAGGGAGAGAGAGCGAGACTGAGTGAGAGAGAGAGAGCGAGACTGAGTGAGAGAGAGAGCGCGAGACTGAGTGAGAGAGAGAGTGAGCGAGACTGAGAGAGTGAGCGAGACTGAGAGAGAGAGAGAGAGCGATGCTGAGAGAGAGAGAGAGAGAGAGAGCGAGACTGGGAGAGAGAGAGCGAGACTGAGAGAGAGCGAGACAGAAGAGTGAGAGAGAGAGCGAGACTGAGAGAGAGAGAGAGTGAGACTGAGCGAGAGAGAGAGAGCGAGACAGAGAGAGAGAGAGAGAGAGCGAGACCGAGTCAGAGAGACTGAGTGAGAGCAAGGGAGAGAGCGAGACTGAGTGAGAGTGAGAGAGAGCGAGACTGAGTGAGAGAGAGTGAGCGAGACTGAGTGAGAGAGAGAGAGCGAGACTGAGTGAGAGAGGGAGAGAGAGCGAGACTGAGTGAGAGAGAGAGAGCGAGACTGAGCGAGCTAGCGAGACTGCGTGAGAGAGAGTGAGCGAGACTGAGGAAGAGAGGGAGAGCGAGACTGAGTGAGAGAGAGAGAGCGAGACTGAGTGAGAGAGAGAGAGTGAGCGAGACTGAGAGATAGAGAGCGAGACTGAGAGAGTGAGCGAGACTGAGAGAGAGAGAGAGCGAGGCTGAGAGAGAGAGAGAGAGCGAGATTGGGAAGGAGAGAGCAAGACTGAGAGAGAGGGAGACAGAAGAGTGAGAGAGAGAGCGAGACTGAGAGAGGGAGAGAGAGTGAGACTGAGCGAGAGAGAGAGAGAGCGAGACTGAGAGAGAGAGAGCGAGACCGAGTCAGAGAGAATAAGTGAGAGCGAGAGACAGAGCGAGACTGAGTGAGAGTGAGAGAGCGAGACTGAGTGAGAGAGAGAGGTAACGAGACTGAGTGAGAGAGAGAGAGAGCGAGACAGAGAGAGAGCGAGACTGAGTGAGAGAGAGAGAGTGAGACTGAGTGAGAGAGAGAGCGAGACTGAGCGAGCTAGCGAGACTGCGTGAGAGAGAGTGAGCAAGACTGAGGAAGAGAGGGAGAGCAAGACTGAGTGAGAGGGAGAGAGCGAGACTGAGTGAGTGAGAGAGCGAGACTGAGTGAGAGAGAGGGCGAGACTAAGTGAGGGAGAGAGCGAGACTGAGAGAGAGAAAGAGAGAGTGTGACTGAGTGAGAGAGAGAGAGCGAGACTGAGTGAGAGAGAGAGAGCGAGACTCAGTGAGAGAGAGAGAGCGAGACTGAGTGAGAGAATGAGCGAGACTGAGTGAGAGAGAGAGCGAGACTAAGTGAGGGAGACAGCGAGACTGAGAGAGTGAAAGAGAGAGTGAGACTGAGTGAGAGGGAGAGCGAGACTGAGTGAGAGAGGGAGAGAGAGCGAGACTGAGTGAGAGAGAGAGAGCGAGACTGAGTGAGAGCGAGAGACAGCGAGACTGAGTGAGAGTGAGAGAGCGAGACTGAGTGAGAGTGAGAGAGCGAGACTGAGTGAGAGAGAGAGGTAACGAGACTGAGTGAGAGAGAGAGAGAGCGAGACTGAGAGAGAGAGAGAGCGAGACAGTGTGAGTGAGAGAGAGCGAGACAGAGAGAGAGCGAGACTGAGTGAGAGCGAGAGAGAGAGCGAGACTGAGTGAGAGAGAGAGCGAGACTGAGTGAGAGAGAGAGAGCGAGACTGAGTGAGAGAGAGAGCGAGACTGAGTGAGAGTGAGAGAGAGCGAGACTGAGTGAGAGAGAGTGAGCGAGACTGAGTGAGAGAGGGAGAGAGAGTGAGACTGAGTGAGAGAGAGAGAGCGAGACTGAGTGAGAGAGAGAGAGCGAGACTGAGTGAGAGAGAGAGAGCGAGACTGAGTGAGAGAGAGAGAGCGAGACTGAGTGAGAGAGAGAGAGTGAGCGAGACTGAGAGATAGAGAGCGAGACTGAGAGAGTGAGCGAGACTGAGAGAGAGAGAGAGAGAGCGAGGCTGAGAGAGAGAGAGAGCGAGACTGGGAAGGAGAGAGCAAGACTGAGAGAGAGCGAGACAGAAGAGTGAGAGAGAGAGCGAGACTGAGAGAGGGAGAGAGAGTGAGACTGAGCGAGAGAGAGCGAGACTGAGAGAGAGAGAGAGAGAGCGAGACCGAGTCAGAGAGACTGAGTGAGAGCGAGAGACAGAGCGAGACTGAGTGAGAGTGAGAGAGCGAGACTGAGTGAGAGAGAGAGGTAACGAGACTGAGTGAGAGAGAGAGAGAGCGAGACAGTGTGAGTGAGAGAGAGCGAGACAGAGAGAGTGCGAGAGAGAGCGAGACTGAGTGAGAGAGAGAGAGTGAGACTGAGTGAGAGAGAGAGCGAGACTGAGCGTGCTAGCGAGACTGCGTGAGAGAGAGAGAGCGAGACTGAGGAAGAGAGAGAGAGCGAGACTGAGTGAGAGAGAGAGAGCGACAGTGAGTGAGTGAGAGAGCGAGACTGAGTGAAAGAGAGGGCGAGACTAAGTGAGGGAGAGAGCGAGACTGAGAGAGAGAAAGAGAGAGTGTGACTGAGTGAGAGAGAGAGAGCGAGACTGAGTGAGAGAGAGAGAGCGAGACTGAGTGAGAGAGAGCGAGACTGAGTGAGAGATAGAGCGAGACTGAGTGAGAGAGAGAGCGAGACTAAGTGAGGGAGACAGCGAGACAGAGAGAGAAAGAGAGAGTGAGACTGAGTGAGAGGGTGAGCGAGACTGAGTGAGAGAGGGAGAGAGAGCGAGACTGAGTGAGAGAGAGAGGGCGAGACTGAGTGAGAGAGAGAGAGTGAGCGAGACTGAGAGATAGAGAGCGAGACTGAGAGAGTGAGCGAGACTGAGAGAGAGCGAGGCTGAGAGAGAGAGAGAGCGAGACTGGGAAGGAGACAGCAAGACTGAGAGAGAGCGAGACAGAAGAGTGAGAGAGAGAGCGAGACTGAGAGAGGGAGAGAGAGTGAGACTGAGCGAGAGAGAGAGAGAGCGAGACTGAGAGAGAGAGAGAGAGAGAGAGCGAGACCGAGTCAGAGAGACTGAGTGAGAGCGAGAGACAGAGCGAGAGTGAGAGAGCGAGACTGAGTGAGAGAGAGAGGTAACGAGACTGAGTGAGAGAGAGAGAGAGCGAGACTGAGAGAGAGAGAGCGAGACAGTGTGAGTGAGAGAGAGCGAGACAGAGAGAGAGCGAGACTGAGTGAGAGCGAGAGAGAGAGCGAGACTGAGTGAGAGAGAGAGCGAGACTGAGTGAGAGAGAGAGAGCGAGACTGAGTGAGAGAGAGAGCGAGACTGAGTGAGAGAGAGAGAGCGAGACTGAGTGAGAGAGAGAGAGCGAGACTGAGTGAGAGAGAGAGCGAGACAGAGAGAGGGAGCGACAGAGAGAGAGAGAGAGAGAGCGAGACAGTGTGAGTGAGAGAGAGCGAGACTGAGAGAGTGAGCGAGACTGAGAGAGAGAGCGATGCTGAGAGAGAGAGAGAGCGAGACTGGGAGAGAGAGAGCGAGACTGAGAGAGAGCGAGACAGAAGTGTGAGAGAGAGAGCGAGACTGAGAGAGAGAGAGAGAGTGAGACTGAGCGAGAGAGAGAGAGAGCGAGACAGAGAGAGAGAGAGAGAGAGAGCGAGACCGAGTCAGAGAGACTGAGTGAGAGCAAGAGAGAGAGCGAGACTGAGTGAGAGTGAGAGAGAGCGAGACTGAGTGAGAGAGAGTGAGCGAGACTGAGTGAGAGAGGGAGAGAGAGCGAGACTGAGTGAGAGAGAGAGAGCGAGACTGAGTGAGAGAGAGAGAGCGAGACTGAGTGAGAGAGGGAGAGAGAGCGAGACTGAGTGAGAGAGAGAGCGAGACTGAGTGAGAGAGAGTGAGGGAGCGAGACTGAGAGATAGAGAGCGAGAGTGAGCGAGACTGAGAGAGAGAGAGAGCGAGGCTGAGAGAGAGAGAGAGCGAGACTGGGAAGGAGAGAGCAAGACTGAGAAAGAGCGAGACAGAAGAGTGAGAGAGAGAGAGAGACTGAGAGAGGGAGAGAGAGTGAGACTGAGCGAGAGAGAGAGAGAGCGAGACAGAGAGAGTGAGAGAGAGAGCGAGACCGAGTCAGAGAGACTGAGTGAGAGCGAGAGACAGAGCGAGACTGAGTGAGAGTGAGAGAGCGAGACTGAGTGAGAGAGAGAGGTAACCAGACTGAGTGAGAGAGAGAGAGAGCGAGACTGAGAGAGAGAGAGAGCGAGACAGTGTGAGTGAGAGAGAGCGAGACAGAGAGAGAGCGAGACTGAGTGAGAGCGAGAGAGAGAGCGAGACTGAGTGAGAGAGAGAGAGCGAGACTGAGGAAGAGAGAGAGAGCGAGACTGAGTGAGAGAGAGAGAGCGACACTGAGTGAGTGAGAGAGCGAGACTGAGTGAGAGAGAGGGCGAGACTAAGTGAGGGAGAGAGCGAGACTGAGAGAGAGAAAGAGAGAGTGTGACTGAGTGAGAGAGAGCGAGCGAGACTGAGTGAGAGAGAGAGCGAGACTGAGTGAGAGAGAGAGAGCGAGACTGAGTGAGAGAGAGAGCGAGACTGAGTGAGAGAGAGCGAGACTAAGTGAGGGAGAGAGCGAGACTGAGAGAGAGAAAGAGAGAGTGAGACTGAGTGAGAGGGAGAGCGAGACTGAGTGAGAGAGGGAGCGACAGAGAGAGAGAGAGAGAGAGCGAGACAGTGTGAGTGAGAGAGCGAGACAGAGAGAGAGAGCGAGAATGACTGAGTGAGAGAGAGAGAGTGAGACTGAGTGAGAGAGAGAGCGAGACTGAGTGAGAGAGAGAGAGCGAGACTAAGTGGGAGAGAGAGAGCGAGACTGAGAGAGAGAAAGAGAGAGCAAGACTAAGTGAGAGAGAGTGAGACTGAGAGAGAGAGTGAGGAACCGAGACAGATTGAGAGAGAGAGGGAGACAGCGAGAGAGAGAGCGAGACTGAGAGAGAGAGGGAGAGCGAGACAGACAGAGTGAGTGAGAGAGAGAGCGAGACTGAGTGAGAGAGAGAGAGCGAGACTGAGTGAGAGAGAGAGCGAGACTGAGTGAGAGAGAGAGAGCGAGACTGAGTGAGAGAGAGAGCGAGACTGATGAGAGAGAGAGCGAGACTGAGTGAGAGAGAGAGAGCGAGACTGATTGAGAGAGAGAGAGCGAGACTGAGTGAGAGAGAGAGCGAGACTGAGTGAGAGAGAGAGCGAGACGAAGTGAGGGAGAGAGCGAGACTCAATCCAATCCAATCCGATCGACATAACTACATCAAATCGACTCCAATTCAATCCAATCCAATCCAAGTAACGGCATCCAATCCAATCCAATCCAATCCAAGTAACCGCATCCAATCCAATCAAATCCAATCCAATCCAATCCAATCCAAGTAACGGCATCCAATCCAATCCAATCGAATCCAATCCAATCCAAGTACCGTCATCCAATCCAATCCAATCCATTCCAATCCAATCCAATTCAAGTAACGGCATCAAATCCAATCCAATCCAATCCAAGTAACGGCATCCAATCGAATCCAATGCAATCCAATCCAAGCAACGGCATCCAACCCAATCCAATCCAATCCAAGCCAAGTAACGGCATCCAATCCAATCCAAACAAATCCAATGCAATCCAAGTAACCGCATCCAATTCAATCCAATCCAATCCGTCCAAGTCACGGCATCCAATCCAAACCAATCCAATCCAATCCAATCCAAGAAACGGCATCCAATCCAATCGAATCCAATCCAATCCAAGTAACCGCATCCAATCCAATCCAATCTAATCCATTCCAAGTAACGGCATCCAATCCAATCCAATCCAGTCCAGTCCAATCCAAGCAACCGGATACAATCCAATCCGTCCAAGTAACGGCATCCAATCCAATCCAATCCAATCCAATCCAATCCAGTCCAATCCAATCAAATCCACGTAACCGCAACCAATCCAATCCAATCCAATCCAATCCCAGTAACGGCATCCAATACAATCCAATCCAAGTAACGGCATCCAATCCAGTCCAATCCAATCCAATCAAATGCCATCCAAGTAATGGCATCCAATCCAATCCAATCCAATCCAAGAAAAGGGATCCAATCCAATCCAATCGAATCCAATCCAATCCAAGTAACCGCATCCAATCCAATCCAATCCAATCCAAGTAACGGCATCCACTCCAATCCAATCAAATCCAGTCCAATCAAATCCAATCCAAGTCACCGCAACCAATCCATTCCAATCCAATCCAATCCTAGTAACGGCATCCAATCCAATCCAATCCAAGTAACGGCATCCAATCCAATCCTATCCAATCAAATCCAATCCAAGTAACGGCATCCAATCCAATCCAATCCAATCCAAGTAACGGCATCCAATCCAATCCAAGTACCGGCATCCAATCCAATCCAATCCAAGTAACGACGTCCAATCCAATCCAATCCAATCCATGTAACGGGATCCAGAGATATCCAATCCAATCCAATCCAAGTTACGGCGTCCAATCCAATCCAATCCAAGCCAAGTAACGGCATCCAATCCAATCCAATCAAATCCAATACAACCCAAGGAACCGCATCCAATTCAATCCAATCCAATCCGTCCAAGTAACGGCATCCAATCCAATTCAATCCAATCCAATCCAGTCCAATCCAATCCAATCCAAGTAACCGCAACCAATCCAATCCAATCCAATCCAATCCTAGTAACGGCATCCAATCCAATCCAATCCAATCCACGTAAAGGCATCCAATCCAATCCAATCCAATCAAATCCAATCCAATCCAATCCAAGTCACGGCATCCAATCCAAACCAATCCAATCCAATCCAAGAAACGGCATCCAATCCAATCCAATCGAATCCAATCCAATCCAAGTAACCGCAGCCAATCCAATCCAATCTAATCCATTCCAAGTTACGGCATCCAATCCAATCCAATCCAGTCCAGTCCAATCCAAGTAACCGCATCCAATCCAATCCGTCCAAGTAACGGCATCCAATCCAATCCAATCCAATCCAATCCAGTCCAATCCAATCAAATCCAAGTAACCGCAACCAATCCAATCCAATCCAATCGAATCCTAGTAACGGCATCCAATACAATCCAATCCAAGTAACGGCATCCAATCCAATCCAATCCAATCCAATCAAATCCAATCCAAGTAACGGCATCCAATCCAATCCAATCCAATCCAAGAAAAGGGATCCAATCCAATCCAATCCAATCCAATTCAATCCAAGTAACCGCATCCAATCCAATCCATTTCAATCCAAGTAACGGCATCCACTCCAATCAAATCAAATCCAGTCCAATCCAATCCAATCCAAGTAACCACAACCAATCCATTCCAATCCAATCCAATCCTAGTAACGGCATCCAATCCAATCCAATCCAAGTAACGGCATCCAATCCAATCCTATCCAATCAAATCCAATCCAAGTAACGGCATCCAATCCAATCCAATCCAATCCAATCCAATCCAATCCAAGTAACGGCATCCAATCCAATCCAATCCAATACAAGTACCGGCATCCAATCCAATCCAATCCAATCCAAGTAACGACGTCCAATCCAATCCAATCCAATCCATGTAACGGGATCCAGTCATATCCAATCTAATCCAATCCAATCCAATGCAATCCAATAAAATCCAAGGAACGGCATCCAATCCAATCCAATCCAATCCACGTAACGGCATCCAATCCAATCCAATCCAATCCAATCGAAGTAACGGCATCCAAACCAATCCAATCCAATCCAATCCAAATAAAAGCATCCAATCCAATCCAATCCAATCCAAGAAACGGCATCCAATCCAATCCAACCCAAGTAACCGCATCTAATCCAATCCAATCCAATCCAATCCAATCCAAGAAACGGCATCCAATCCAATCCAATCCGATCCAATTCAAGTAACCGCATCCAATCCAATCCAATTCAATCCAGGTAACGGCATCCAATCCAATCCAATCCAATGCAAGTAACCGCGTCCAATCCAATCCAAACCAATCCAAGTAACGGCATCCAATCCAATGCAATCCAATCCAATCCAATCCAAGTACCGGAAACCAATCCAATCCAATCCAATCCAATCCAAGTTACGGCATCCAATCCAATCCAATCCAATCCAAGTAACGGCATCCAATCCAATCCAATCCAATCCAAGTAACGGCATCCAATCGAATCCAATCGAATCAAATCCAATCCAATCCAAGTAACGGCATCCAACCCAATCCAATCCAATCCAATCCATGTCACTGCATCCAGTCCAATCCAACCCAATCCAATCCAAGTAACGGCATCCAATCCAATCCAATCCAATCCAACCGAACCCAAGTTACCGCATCCAATCGAATCCAATCCATTCCAATCCTATCCAGTCCAATTCAAGTAACGGCATCCAATCGAATCAAATCAAATCGAATCCAATCCAATCCAAGTCACGGCATCCAAACCAATCCAATCCAATCCAATCCAAGTAACGGCGTCCAATCCTATCCAATCCAATCCAAGTAACGGCATCCAATCCAATCCAATCAAATCCATGTAACGGCATCCAATCGAATCCAATCGAATCGAATCCAATCCAATCCAAGTCACGGCATCCAACCGAATCCAATCCAATCGAATCCAATCCAATCCAATCCAAGTAACGGCATCCAATCCAATCCAATCCAATCCAAGTAACGGCATCCAATCAAATCCAATCCAATCCAATCCAAGCAAACTGCATCCAATCCAATCCAATCCAAGTAACGGCATCCAATCCAATCCAATCCAATCCAATGCAATCCAATCCAAGTAACGGCATCCAATCCAATCCAATCCAATTCAATCCAAGTAACGGCATCCAATCCAATCCAATCAAATCCAATCCAATCCAATCCAAGATACGGCATCCAATCCAATCCAATCCACTTAACGGCATCCAAACCATTCCAATCCAATCCAATCCAATCCAATCCAAGTAACGGCATCCAATCCAATCCAATCCAAGTAAGGGCATCCAATCCAATCCAATCCAATCAAATCCAATCCAATCCAATCCAATCCAAGTAACGGCATCCAATCCAATCCAATCCAAGTTACGGCATCCAATCCAATTGAATCCAATCCAAGTAGCGGCTTCCAATCCACTCCAATCCAATCCACTCCAATCCAAGTAATGGCATCCAATCCAATCCAAGTAACGGCATCCAATTAAATCCAATCCAACCCAATCTAATCCAATCCAAGTAACGGCATCCAATCCAATCCAATCCAATCCAAGTAGCCGCATCCAATCCAATCCAATCCAATCCAATCCAATGCGATGGAAATACCTGCATCCAATCATATCCAATTCAATCCAATCCAATCCAAGTAACGGCATCCAATCCAATCCAATCCAAGGAACCGCATCCAATCCAATCCACTCCAATGAAATCCAATCCAATCCCATCCAATCCAATCCAAGTACCTACATCCAATGCAATCCAATTGAGTCCAATCCAATCCAAGTACCGTCATCCAATCCAATCCAAACCAATCCAAGTAACGGCATCCAATCCAATCCAATCCAATTCAAGTAACGGCATCCAATCCAATCCAATCAAAGTAACGGCATCCAATCGAATCCAGTGCAATCCAATCCAAGTAACGGCATCCAACCCAATCCAATCCAATCCAATCCAAGTAATGGCGTCCAATCCAATCCAATCCTATCCAAGTAACGGCATAAAATCCAATCCAATCCAATCCAACCCAAGTAACGGCAGCCAATCCAATCCAATGAAATCCAATCCAATCCAAGTCACCGCATTCAATTCAATCCAATCCAATCCGTGCAAGTAACGGCATCCAATCCAATCCAATCCAATGCAGTCTCATCCAATCCAATCCAAATAACTGCAACCAATCCAATCCAATCCAATCCTAGTAACCGCATCCAATCCAATCCAGACCAAGCCCAGTAACAGCATCCAATCCAATCCAATCAAATCCAATCCAATCCAAGGTAACGTCATCCAATCCAAACCAATCCAATCCAATCCAAGAAACGGCATCCAATCCAATCCAATCGAATCCAATCCAATCCAAGTAACCGCATCCAATCCAATCCAGTCTAATCCATTCCAAGAAACGGCATCCAATCCAATCCAATCGAATCCAATCCAATCCAAGTAACCGCATCCAATCCAATCCAGTCTAATCCATTCCAAGTAACGGCATCCAATCCAATCCAATCCAGTCCAGTCCAATCCAAGTAACCGCATCCAATCCAATCCGTCCAAGTAACGGCATTCAAGCCAATCCAATCCAATACAATCCAGTCCAATCCAATTCAAGTAACCGCAACCAATCCAATCCAATCCAATCCAATCCTAGTAACGGCATCCAATCCAATCTAATCCAATGCAATCCAATCCAGGAAAAGGCATCTAATCAAATCCAATCCAATCCAATCCAAGATACGGCATCCAATCCAATCCAATAAATCCAATCCAAGTAACTGCATCCAATCCAATCCAATCCAATCCAATCGAAGTAACGGCATCCAATCCAATCCAATCCAATCCAATCGAAGGAACGGCATTCAAACCAATCCAATCCAATCCAATCCAAGTAACGGCATCCAATCCAATTCAATCCATGTAACGGCATCCAATCCAATGCAATCCAATCCAATCCAATCCATGTAACGGCATCCAATCTAATCCAATCAAATCCAATCCAATCCAATCCAACCGAACCCAAGTTACCGCATCCAATCCAATCCAATCCATTCCAATCCTATCCAATCCAATCCAAGTAACGGCATCCAATCGAATCAAATCAAATCGAATCCAATCCAGTCCAAGTCACGGCATCCAAACCAATCCAATCCAATCCAATCCAAGTAACGGCATCCAATCCAATCCAATCCAATCCAAGTAACGGCATCCAATCCAATCCAATCCAATCAAATCCATGTAACGGCATCCAATCCAATCCAATCGAATCGAATCCAATCCAATCCAAGTCACGGCATCCAACCTAATCCAATTCAATCGAATCCAATCCAATCCAATCCAATCCAAGTAACGGCATCTAATCCAATCCAATCCAATCCAAGAAACGGCATCCAATCCAATCCAATCCAATCCAAGTAACGTCATCCAATCAAATCCAATCCAATCCAAGTAACTGCATCCAATCCAATCCAATCCAATCCAATCCAAGTAACGGCATCCAATCCAATCCAATCCAATTCAATCCAAGTAACGGCATCCAATCCAATCCAATCAAATCCAATCCAATCCAATCCAAGATACGGCATCCAATCCAATCCAATCCAATCCACCTAACGGCATCCAAATCATTCCAATCCAATCCAATCCAATCCAAATAACGGCATCCAATCCAATCCAATCCAAGTAACGGCATCCAATCCATTCCAATCCAATCCAATCCAAGTAACGGCATCCAATCCAATCCAATCCAATCCAAGTTACGGCATCCATTCCAATTGAATCCAATCCAAGTAGCGGCTTCCAATCCAATCCAATCCAATCCACTCCAATCCAAGTTACGGCATCCAATCCAATCCAAGTAACGGCATCCAATTAAATCCAATCCAATCCAATCTAATCCAATCCAAGTAACGGCATCCAATCCAATCCAATCCAAGTAACCGCATCCAATCCAATCCAATCCAATCCGATCGAAATAACTGCATCCAATCGAATCCAATTCAACCCAATCCAATCCAAGTAACCGCATCCAATCCAGTCCAATCCAATCAAATCCAATCCAATCCAATCCAATCCAAGTACCGGCATCCAATCCAATCCAATTGAGTCCAATCCAATCCAAGTACCGTCATCCAATCCAATCCAATCCAAACCAATCCAAGTAACGGCATCCAATCCAATCCAATTCAAGTAACGGCATCCAATCCAATCCAATCCAATCCAAGTAACGGCATCCAATCGAATCCAGTGCAATCCAATCCAAGTAACGGCATCCAACCCAATCCAATCCAATCCAAGTTACGGCGTCCAATCCAATCCAATCCAATCCATGTAACGGCATAAAATCCAATCCAATCCAATCCAACCCAAGTAACGGCAGCCAATCCAATCCAATGAAATCCAATCCAATCCAAGTAACCGCATCCAATTCAATCCAATCCAATCCGTCCAAGTAACGGCATCCAATCCAATCCAATCCAATCCAGTCGAATCCAATCCAATCCAAATAACTGCAACCAATCCAATCCAATCCTAGTAACCGCATCCAATCCAATCCAGACCAATCCCAGTAACGGCATCCAATCCAATCCAATCAAATCCAATCCAATCCAAGTAACGTCATCCAATCCAAACCAATCGAATCCAATCCAATCCAAGAAACGGCATCCAATCCAATCCAATCGAATCCAATCCAATCCAAGGAACCGCATCCAATCCAATCCAGTCTAATCCATTCCAAGTAACGGCATCCAATCCAATCCAGTCCAGTCCAATCCAAGTAACCGCATCCAATCCAATCCGTCCAAGTAACGGCATTCAAGACAATCCAATCCAATACAATCCAGTCCAATCCAATCCAATTCAAGTAACCGCAACCAATCCAATCCAATCCAATCCGAGTAACGGCATCCAATCCAATCTAATCCAAGATACGGCATCCAATCCAATCCAATCCAATCCAATCCACTTAACGGCATCCAAACCAATCCAATCCAATCCAATCCAATCCAATTAACGGCATCCAATCCAATCCAATCCAATCCAATCCAATCGAATTAAAGGCATCCAATCCAATCCAATCCAATCCAATCGAAGGAACGGCATTCAAACCAATCCAATCCAATCCAATCCAATCCAAGTAACGGCATCCAATCCAATCCAATCCAATCCATGTAACGGCATCCAATCCAATGCAATCCAATCCAATTCAATCCAAGTAACGGCATCCAATCCAATCCAATCCAATCCAATCCAACCGAACCCAAGTTACCGCATCCAATCCAATCCAATCCATTCCAATCCTTTCCAATCCAATCCAAGTAACGGCATCCAATCGAATCAAATCAAATCGAATCCAATCCAATCCAAGTCACGGCATCCAAACCAATCCAATCCAATCCAAGTAACGGCATCCAATCCAATACAATCCAATCCAAGTAACGGCATCCAATCCAATCCAATCCAATCCAATCGAAGGAACGGCATTCAAAACAAACCAATCCAATCCAATCCAAGTAACGGCATCCAATCGCATCCAATCCAATCCAGTCCAGTCCAATCCAAGTAACCGCATCCAATCCAATCCGTCCAAGTAACGGCATTCAAGACAATCCAATCCAATACAATCCAGTCCAATCCAATCCAATTCAAGTAACCGCAACCAATCCAATCCAATTCAATCCTAGTAACGGCATCCAATCCAATCTAATCCAAGATACGGCATCCAATCCAATCCAATCCAATCCAATCCACTTAACGGCATCCAAACCAATCCAATCCAATCCAATCCAATCCAATTAACGGCATCCAATCCAATCCAATCCAATCCAATCCAATCGAAGTAACGGCATCCAATCCAATCCAATACAATCCAATCCAATCGAAGGAACGGCATTCAAACCAATCCAATCCAATCCAATCCAAGTAACGGCATCCAATCCAATCCAATCCAATCCATGTAACGGCATCCAATCCAATGCAATCCAATCCAATCCAATCCAAGTAACGGCATCCAATCCAATCCAATCCAATCCAACCGAACCCAAGTTACCGCATCCAATCCAATCCAATCCATTCCAATCCTATCCAATCCAATCCAAGTAACGGCATCCAATCGAATCAAATCAAATCGAATCCAATCCAATCCAAGTCACGGCATCCAAACCAATCCAATCCAATCCAATCCAAGTAACGGCATCCAATCCAATCCAATCCAATCCAAGTAACGGCATCCAATCCAATCCAATACAATCCAATCCAATCGAAGGAACGGCATTCAAACCAATCCAATCCAATCCAATCCAAGTAACGGCATCCAATCCAATCCAATCCAATCCAATCCATGTAACGGCTTCCAATCCAATGCAATCCAATCCAATCCAATCCAAGTAACGGCATCCAATCCAATCCAATCCAATCCAACCGAACCCAAGTTACCGCATCCAATCCAATCCAATCCATTCCAATCCTATCCAGTCCAATCCAAGTAACGGCATCCAATCGAATCAAATCAAATCGAATCCAATCCAATCCAAGTCACGGCATCCAAACCAATCCAATCCAATCCAAGTAACGGCGTCCAATCCTATGCAATCCAATCCAAGTAACGGCATCCAATCCAATCCAATCCAATCCAATCCAACCGAACCCAAGTTACCGCATCCAATCCAATCCAATCCATTCCAATCCTATCCAATCCAATCCAAGTTACGGCATCCAATCCAATTGAATCCAATCCAAGTAGCGGCTTCCAAACCACTCCAATCCAATCCACTCCAATCCAAGTAACGGCATCCAATCCAATCCAAGTAACGGCATCCAATTAAATCCAATCCAACCCAATCTAATCCAATCCAAGTAACGGCATCCAATCCAATCCAATCCAATCCAAGGAACCGCATCCAATCCAATCCACTCCAATGAAATCCAATCCAATCCCATCCAATCCAATCCAAGTACCGGCATCCAATCCAATCCAATTGAGTCCAATCCAATCCAAGTACCGTCATCCAATCCAATCCAATCCAATCCAAACCAATCCAAGTAACGGCATCCAATCCAATCCAATCCAATCCAATTCAAGTAACGGCATCCAATCCAATCCAATCAAAGTAACGGCATCCAATCCAATGAAATCCAATCCAATCCAAGTAACCGCATTCAATTCAATCCAATCCAATCCGTCCAAGTAACGGCATCCAATCCAATCCAATCCAATGCAGTCTAATCCAATCCAATCCAAATAACTGCAACCAATCCAATCCAATCCAATCCTAGTAACCGCATCCAATCCAATCCAGACCAATCCCAGTAACGGCATCCAATCCAATCCAATCCAATCAAATCCAATCCAATCCAAGGTAACGTCATCCAATCCAAACCAATCCAATCCAATCCAATCCACTTAACGGCATCCAAACCAATCCAATCCAATCTAATCCAATCCAATTAACGGCATCCAAACCAATCCAATCCAATCTAATCCAATCCAAGTAACGGCATCCAATCCAATCCAATCCAAGTAACCGCATCCAATCCAATCCAATCCAATCCGATCGAAATAACTGCATCCAATCGAATCCAATTCAATCCAATCCAATCCAAGTAACGGCATCCAATCCAATCCAATCCAATCCAAGTAACCGCATCCAATCCAGTCCAATCCAATCAAATCCAATCCAATCCAGGTACCGGCATCCAATCCAATCCAATTGAGTCCAATCCAATCCAAGTACCGTCATCCAATCCAATCCAATCCAATCCAAACCAATCCAAGTAACGGCATCCAATCCAATCCAATTCAAGTAACGGCATCCAATCCAATCCAATCCAATCCAAGTAACGGCATCCAATCGAATCCAGTGCAATCCAATCCAAGTAACGGCATCCAACCCAATCCAATCCAATCCAAGTTACGGCGTCCAATCCAATCCAATCCAATCCAAGTAACGGCATAAAATCCAATCCAATCCAATCCAACCCAAGTAACGGCAGCCAATCCAATCCAATGAAATCCAATCCAATCCAAGTAACCGCATCCAATTCAATCCAATCCAATCCGTCCAAGTAACGGCATCCAATCCAATCCAATCCAATCCAGTCGAATCCAATCCAATCCAAATAACTGCAACCAATCCAATCCAATCCTAGTAACCGCATCCAATCCAATCCAGACCAATCCCAGTAACGGCATCCAATCCAATCCAATCAAATCCAATCCAATCCAAATAACGTCATCCAATCCAAACCAATCGAATCCAATCCAATCCAAGAAACGGCATCCAATCCAATCCAATCGAATCCAATCCAATCCAAGTAACCGCATCCAATCCAATCCAGTCTAATCCATTCCAAGTAACGGCATCCAATCCAATCCAGTCCAGTCCAATCCAAGTAACCGCATCCAATCCAATCCGTCCAAGTAACCGCATTCAAGCCAATCCAAACCAATCCAATCCAATCCAATCCACTTAACGGCATCCAAACCAATCCAATCCAATCTAATCCAATCCAATTAACGGCATCCAAACCAATCCAATCCAATCCAATCTAATCCAATCCAAGTAACGGCATCCAATCCAATCCAATCCAATCCAAGTAACCGCATCCAATCCAATCCAATCCAATCCGATCGAAATAACTGCATCCAATCGAATCCAATTCAATCCAATCCAATCCAAGTAACGGCATCCAATCCAATCCAATCCAATCCAATCCAAGTAACCGCATCCAATCCAGTCCAATCCAATCAAATCCAATCCAATCCAATCCAATCCAAGTACCGGCATCCAATCCAATCCAATTGAGTCCAATCCAATCCAAGTACCGTCATCCAATCCAATCCAATCCAATCCAAACCAATCCAAGTAACGGCATCCAATCCAATCCAATTCAAGTAACGGCATCCAATCGAATCCAATCCAATCCAAGTAACGGCATCCAATCGAATCCAGTGCAATCCAATCCAAGTAACGGCATCCAACCCAATCCAATCCAATCCAAGTTACGGCGTCCAATCCAATCCAATCCAATCCAAGTAACGGCATAAAATCCAATCCAATCCAATCCAACCCAAGTAACGGCAGCCAATTCAATCCAATGAAATCCAATCCAATCCAAGTAACCGCATCCAATTCAATCCAATCCAATCCGTCCAAGTAACGGCATCCAACCCAATCCAATCCAATCCAAGTTACGGCGTCCAATCCAATCCAATCCAATCCAAGTAACGGCATAAAATCCAATCCAATCCAATCCAACCCAAGTAACGGCAGCCAATCCAATCCAATGAAATCCAATCCAATCCAAGTAACCGCATCCAATTCAATCCAATCCAATCCGTCCAAGTAACGGCATCCAATCCAATCCAATCCAATCCAGTCGAATCCAATCCAATCCAAATAACTGCAACCAATCCAATCCAATCCTAGTAACCGCATCCAATCCAATCCAGACCAATCCCAGTAACGGCATCCAATCCAATCCAATCAAATCCAATCCAATCCAAGTAACGTCATCCAATCCAAACCAATCGAATCCAATCCAATCCAAGAAACGGCATCCAATCCAATCCAATCGAATCCAATCCAATCCAAGTAACCGCATCCAATCCAATCCAGTCTAATCCATTCCAAGTAACGGCATCCAATCCAATCCAGTCCAGTCCAATCCAAGTAACCGCATCCAATCCAATCCGTCCAAGTAACGGCATTCAAGCCAATCCAAACCAATCCAATCCAATCCAATCCACTTAACGGCATCCAAACCAATCCAATCCAATCTAATCCAATCCAATTAACGGCATCCAAACCAATCCAATCCAATCTAATCCAATCCAAGTAACGGCATCCAATCCAATCCAATCCAATCCAAGTAACCGCATCCAATCCAATCCAATCCAATCCGATCGAAATAACTGCATCCAATCGAATCCAATTCAATCCAATCCAATCCAAGTAACGGCATCCAATCCAATCCAATCCAATCCAATCCAAGTAACCGCATCCAATCCAGTCCAATCCAATCAAATCCAATCCAATCCAATCCAATCCAAGTACCGGCATCCAATCCAATCCAATTGAGTCCAATCCAATCCAAGTACCGTCATCCAATCCAATCCAATCCAATCCAAACCAATCCAAGTAACGGCATCCAATCCAATCCAATTCAAGTAACGGCATCCAATCCAATCCAATCCAATCCAAGTAACGGCATCCAATCGAATCCAGTGCAATCCAATCCAAGTAACGGCATCCAACCCAATCCAATCCAATCCAAGTTACGGCGTCCAATCCAATCCAATCCAATCCAAGTAACGGCATAAAATCCAATCCAATCCAATCCAACCCAAGTAACGGCAGCCAATTCAATCCAATGAAATCCAATCCAATCCAAGTAACCGCATCCAATTCAATCCAATCCAATCCGTCCAAGTAACGGCATCCAATCCAATCCAATCCAATCCAGTCGAATCCAATCCAATCCAAATAACTGCAACCAATCCAATCCAATCCTAGTAACCGCATCCAATCCAATCCAGACCAATCCCAGTAACGGCATCCAATCCAATCCAATCAAATCCAATCCAATCCAAGTAACGTCATCCAATCCAATCCAATCGAATCCAATCCAATCCAAGTAACCGCATCCAATCCAATCCAGTCTAATCCATTCCAAGTAACGGCATCCAATCCAATCCAGTCCAGTCCAATCCAAGTAACCGCATCCAATCCAATCCGTCCAAGTAACGGCATTCAAGCCAATCCAATCCAATACAATCCAGTCCAATCCAATCCAATTCAAGTAACCGCAACCAATCCAATCCAATCCAATCCTAGTAACGGCATCCAATCCAATCTAATCCAAGATACGGCATCCAATCCAATCCAATCCAATCCAATCCACTTAACGGCATCCAAACCAATCCAATCCAATCCAATCCAATCCAATTAACGGCATCCAATCCAATCCAATCCAATCCAATCCAATCGAAGTAACGGCATCCAATCCAATCCAATCCAATCGAAGGAACGGCATTCAAACCAATCCAATCCAATCCAATCCAATCCAAGTAACGGCATCCAATCCAATCCAATCCAATCCATGTAACGGCATCCAATCCAGTGCAATCCAATCCAATCCAATCCAAGTAACGGCATCCAATCCAATCCAATCCAATCCAATCCAACCGAACCCAAGTTACCGCATCCAATCCAATCCAATCCATTCCAATCCTATCCAATCCAATCCAAGTAACGGCATCCAATCGAATCAAATCAAATCGAATCCAATCCAATCCAAGTCACAGCATCCAAACCAATCCAATCCAATCCAATCCAAGTAACGGCATCCAATCCAATCCAATCCAATCCAAGTAACGGCATCCAATCCAATCCAATCCAATCCAATCCAATCCAATCGAAGGAACGGCATTCAAACCAATCCAATCCAATCCAATCCAAGTAACGGCATCCAATGCAATCAAATCCAATCCAATCCATGTAACGGCTTCCAATCCAATGCAATCCAATCCAATCCAATCCAAGTAACGGCATCCAATCCAATCCAATCCAATCCAACCGAACCCAAGTTACCGCATCCAATCCAATCCAATCCATTCCAATCCTATCCAATTAAAATCCAAGTAACGGCATCCAATCGAATCAAATCAAATTGAATCCAATCCAATCCAAGTCACGGCATCCAAACCAATCCAATCCAATCCAATCCAAGTAACGGCGTCCAATCCTATCCAATCCAATCCAAGTAACGGCATCCAATCCAATCCAATCCAATCAAATCCATGTAACGGCATCCAATCGAATCCAATCGAATCGAATCCAATCCAATCCAAGTCACGGCATCCAACCTAATCCAATCCAATCGAATCCAATCCAATCCAATCCAAGTAACGGCATCTAATCCAATCCAATCCAATCCAAGTAACGGCATCCAATCCAATGCAATCCAATCCAAGTAACGGCATCCAATCATATCCAATCCAATCCAATCCAAGCAAACTGCATCCAATCCAATCCAATCCAATCCAAACCAATCCAAGTAACGGCATCCAATCCAATCCAATCCAATTCAATGCAATCCAATCCAAGTAACGGCATCCAATCCAATCCAATCCAATTCAATCCAAGTAACGGCATCCAATCCAATCCAATCCAATCCAAGATACGGCATCCAATCCAATCCAATCCAATCCACTTAACGGCATCCAAACCATTCCAATCCAATCCAATCCAATCCAAGTAACGGCATCCAATCCAATCCAATCCAATCCAATCCAAGTAACGGCATCCAATCCAATCAAATCCAATCCAATCCAATACAAGTAACGGCATCCAATCCAATCCAAGTTACGGCATCCAATCCAATTGAATCCAATCCAAGTAGCGGCTTCCAATCCACTCCAATCCAATACACTCCAATCCAAGTAACGGCATCCAATCCAATCCAAGTAACGGCATCCAATTAAATCCAATCCAACCCAATCTAATCCAATCCAAGTAACGGCATCCAATCCAATCCAATCCAAGTAGCCGCATCCAATCCAATCCAATCCAATTCAATCCAAGTAACGGCATCCAATCCAATCCAATCCAATCCAAGGAACCGCATCCAATCCAATCCACTCCAATGAAATCCAATCCAATCCCATCCAATCCAATCCAAGTACCGGCATCCAATCCAATCCAATTGAGCCCAATCCAATCCAACTACCGTCATCCAATCCAATCCAATCCAATCCAAACCAATCCAAGTAACGGCATCCAATCCAATCCAATCCAATCCAATTCAAGTAACGGCATCCAATCCAATCCAATCAAAGTAACGGCATCCAATCCAATCCAGTGCAATCCAATCCAAGTAACGGCATCCAACCCAATCCAATCCAAGTAACGGCGTCCAATCCAATCCAATCCAAGTAAAGGCATAAAATCCAATCCAATCCAATCCAACCCAAGTAACGGCAGCCAATCCAATCCAATGAAATCCAATCCAATCCAAGTAACCGCATTCAATTCAATCCAATCCAATCCGTCCAAGTAACGGCATCCAATCCAATCCAATCCAATGCAGTCTAATCCAATCCAATCCAAATAACTGCAACCAATCCAATCCAATCCAATCCTAGTAACCGCATCCAATCCAATCCAGACCAATCCCAGTAACGGCATCCAATCCAATCCAATCCAATCAAATCCAATCCAATCCAAGGTAACGTCATCCAATCCAAACCAATCCAATCCAATCCAATCCACTTATCGGCATCCAAACCAATCCAATCCAATCCAATCCAATTAACGGCATCCAATCCAATCCAATCCAATCCAATCGAAGTAACGGCATCCAATCCAATCCAATCCAATCCAATCGAAGGAACGGCATTCAAACCAATCCAATCCAATCCAATCCAATCCAAGTAACGGCATCCAATCCAATCCAATCCAATCCATGTAACGGCATCCAATCCAATGCAATCCAATCCAATCCAATCCAAGTAACGGCATCCAATCCAATCCAATCCAATCCAATCCAATCCAACCGAACCCAAGTTACCGCATCCAATCCAATCCAATCCATTCCAATCCTATCCAATCCAATCCAAGTAACGGCATCCAATCGAATCAAATCAAATCCAATCCAATCCAATCCAAGTCACGGCATCCAAACCAATCCAATCCAATCCAAGTAACGGCATCCAATCCAATCCAATCCAAGTAACGGAATCCAATCCAATCCAATCCAATCCAATCCAATCCAATCGAAGGAACGGCATTCAAACCAATCCAATCCAATCCAATCCAATCCAAGTAACGGCATCCAATCCAATCCAATCCAATCCAATCCAATCCATGTAACGGCTTCCAATCCAATGCAATCCAATGCAATCCAATCCAAGTAACGGCATCCAATCCAATCCAATCCAATCCAACCGAACCCAAGTTACCGCATCCAATCGAATCCAATCCATTCCAATCCTATCCAGTCCAATCCAAGTAACGGCATCCAATCGAATCAAATCAAATCGAATCCAATCCAATCCAAGTCACGGCATCCAAACCAATCCAATCCAATCCAATCCAAGTAACGGCGTCCAATCCTATCCAATCCAATCCAAGTAACGGCATCCAATCCAATCCAATCCAATCAAATCCATGTAACGGCATCCAATCGAATCCAATCGAATCGAATCCAATCCAATCCAAGTCACGGCATCCAACCGAATCCAATCCAATCGAATCCAATCCAATCCAATCCAAGTAACGGCATCTAATCCAATCCAATCCAATCCAAGTAACGGCATCCAATCCAATCCAATCCAATCCAAGTAACGGCATCCAATCAAATCCAATCCAATCCAATCCAAGCAAACTGCATCCAATCCAATCCAATCCAATCCAAACCAATCCAAGTAACGGCATCCAATCCAATCCAATCCAATCCAATGCAATCCAATCCAAGTAACGGCATCCAATCCAATCCAATCCAATTCAATCCAAGTAACGGCATCCAATCCAATCCAATCAAATCCAATCCAATCCAATCCAAGATACGGCATCCAATCCAATCCAATCCACTTAACGGCATCCAAACCATTCCAATCCAATCCAATCCAATCCAAGTAACGGCATCCAATCCAATCCAATCCAATCCAAGTAAGGGCATCCAATCCAATCCAATCCAATCAAATCCAATCCAATCCAATCCAATCCAAGTAACGGCATTAAATCCAATCCAATCCAAGTTACGGCATCCAATCCAATTGAATCCAATCCAAGTAGCGGCTTCCAATCCACTCCAATCCAATCCACTCCAATCCAAGTAATGGCATCCAATCCAATCCAAGTAACGGCATCCAATCCAACCCAATCTAATCCAAGCCAAGTAACGGCATCCAATCCAATCCAATCCAATCCAAGTAGCCGCATCCAATCCAATCCAATCCAATGCGATCGAAATACCTGCATCCAATCGTATCCAATTCAATCCAATCCAATCCAAGTAACGGCATCCAATCCAATCCAATCCAATCCAAGGAACCGCATCCAATCCAATCCACTCCAATGAAATCCAATCCAATCCCATCCAATCCAATCCAAGTACCGGCATCCAATCCAATCCAATTGAGTCCAATCCAATTCAAGTACCGTCATCCAATCCAATCCAATCCAATCCAAACCAATCCAAGTAACGGCATCCAATCCAATCCAATCCAATTCAAGTAACGGCATCCAATCCAATCCAATCAAAGTAACGGCATCCAATCGAATCCAGTGCAATCCAATCCAAGTAACGGCATCCAACCCAATCCAATCCAAGTAACGGCGTCCAATCCAATCCAATCCAAGTAACGGCATAAAATCCAATCCAATCCAATCCAACCCAAGTAACGGCAGCCAATCCAATCCAATGAAATCCAATCCAATCCAAGTCACCGCATTCAATTCAATCCAATCCAATCCGTCCAAGTAACGGCATCCAATCCAATCCAATCCAATGCAGTCTAATCCAATCCAATCCAAATAACTGCAACCAATCCAATCCAATCCTAGTAACCGCATCCAATCCAATCCAGACCAAGCCCAGTAACAGCATCCAATCCAATCCAATCCAGTCTAATCCATTCCAAGTAACGGCATCCAATCCAATCCAATCCAGTCCAGTCCAATCCAAGTAACCGCATCCAATCCAATCCGTCCAAGTAACGGCATTCAAGCCAATCCAATCCAATACAATCCAGTCCAATCCAATCCAATTCAAGTAACCGCAACCAATCCAATTCAATCCAATCCAATGCGAGTAACGGCATCCAATCCAATCTAATCCAATGCAATCCAATCCACGAAAAGGCATCTAATCAAATCCAATCCAATACAATCCAAGATACGGCATCCAATCCAATCCAATAAATCCAATCCAAGTAACTGCATCCAATCCAATCCAATCCAATCCAATCCAATCCAATCGAAGTAACGGCATCCAATCCAATCCAATCCAATCCAATCCAATCGAAGGAACGGCATTCAAACCAATCCAATCCAATCCAATCCAAGTAACGGCATCCAATCCAATCCACTCCAATCCAATCCATGAAACGGCATCCAATCCAATGTAATCCAATCCAATCCAATCCAATCCAAGTCACGGCATCCAATCCAATCCAATCCAATCCAACCGAACCCAAGTTACCGCATCCAATCCAATCCAATCCATTCCAATCCTATCCAGTCCAATCCAAGTAACGGCATCCAATCGAATCAAATCAAATCGAATCCAATCCAATCCATGTAACGGCATCCAATCCAATGTAATCCAATCCAATCCAATCCAAGTAACTGCATCCAATCCAATCCAATCCAATCCAAGTAACGGCATCCAATCCAATCCAATCCAATCGAAGGAACGGCATTCAAACCAATCCAATCCAATCCAATCCAATCCAAGTAACGGCATCCAATCCAATCCATGTAACGGCATCCAATCCAATGCAATCCAATCCAATCCAATCCACGTAACGGCATCCAATCCAATCCAATCCAATCCAATGCAATCCAATCCAAGTAACTGCATCCAATCCAATCCAATCCAAGTAACGGCATCCAATCCAATCCAATCCAATCCAATCGAAGGAACGGCATTCAAACCAATCCAATCCAATCCAATCCAATCCAAGTAACGGCATCCAATCCAATCCAATCCATGTAACGGCATCCAATCCAATGCAATCCAATCCAATCCAATCCACGTAACGGCATCCAATCCAATCCAATCCAATCCAATGCAATCCAATCCAAGTAACGGCATCCAATCCAATGCAATCCAATTCAATCCAAGTAACTGCATCCAATCCAATCCAATCAAATCCAATCCAATCCAATCCAAGATACGGCATCCAGTCCAATCCAATCCAATCCACTTAACGCCTTCCAAACCATTTAAATCCAATCCAATCCAAGTAACGGCATCCAATCCAATCCAATCCAATCCAAGTTACGGCATCCAATCCAATTGAATCCATTCCAAGTAGCGGCTTCCAATCCACTGCAATCCAATCCACTCCAATCCAAGTAACGGCATCCAATCCAATCCAAGTAACGACATCCAATTAAATCCAATCCAATCCAATCCAATCCAATCCAAGTAACGGCATCCAATCTAATCCAATCCAATCCAAGTAACCGCATCCAATCCATTCCAATCCAATCCAATCCGATCGAAATAACTGCATCCAAACGAATCCAATTCAATCCAATCTAATCCAAGTAACGGCATCCAATCCAATCCAATCCAATCCAAGTAACGGCATCCAATCAAATCCAATCCAATCCAAGTAACGGCATCCAACCCAATCCAATCCAATCCAATCCAAGTAATGGCGTCCAATCCAATCCAATCCAAGTAACGGCATATAATCCAATCCAATCCAATCCAACCCAAGTAACGGCAGCCAATCCAATCCAATGAAATCCAATCCAATCCAAGTAACCGCATTCAATTCAATCCAATCCAATCCGTCCAAGTAACGGCATCCAATCAAATCCAATCCAATGCAGTCTAATCCAATCCAATCCAAGTAACCGCATCCAATCCAATCCAATCCAATCCAATCCGATCGAAATAACTGCATCCAATCGAATCCAATTCAATCCAATCCAATCCAAGTAACGGCATCCAATCCAATCCAATCCAATCCAAGTAACCGCATCCAATCCAGTCCAATCCAATCAAATCCAATCCAATCCAGGTACCGGCATCCAATCCAATCCAATTGAGTCCAATCCAATCCAAGTACCGTCATCCAATCCAATCCAATCCAATCCAAACCAATCCAAGTAACGGCATCCAATCCAATCCAATTCAAGTAACGGCATCCAATCCAATCCAATCCAATCCAAGTAACGGCATCCAATCGAATCCAGTGCAATCCAATCCAAGTAACGGCATCCAACCCAATCCAATCCAATCCAAGTTACGGCGTCCAATCCAATCCAATCCAATCCAAGTAACGGCATAAAATCCAATCCAATCCAATCCAACCCAAGTAACGGCAGCCAATCCAATCCAATGAAATCCAATCCAATCCAAGTAACCGCATCCAATTCAATCCAATCCAATCCGTCCAAGTAACGGCATCCAATCCAATCCAATCCAATCCAGTCGAATCCAATCCAATCCAAATAACTGCAACCAATCCAATCCAATCCTAGTAACCGCATCCAATCCAATCCAGACCAATCCCAGTAACGGCATCCAATCCAATCCAATCAAATCCAATCCAATCCAAGTAACGTCATCCAATCCAAACCAATCGAATCCAATCCAATCCAAGAAACGGCATCCAATCCAATCCAATCGAATCCAATCCAATCCAAGTAACCGCATCCAATCCAATCCAGTCTAATCCATTCCAAGTAACGGCATCCAATCCAATCCAGTCCAGTCCAATCCAAGTAACCGCATCCAATCCAATCCGTCCAAGTAACGGCATTCAAGCCAATCCAAACCAATCCAATCCAATCCAATCCACTTAACGGCATCCAAACCAATCCAATCCAATCTAATCCAATCCAATTAACGGCATCCAAACCAATCCAATCCAATCTAATCCAATCCAAGTAACGGCATCCAATCCAATCCAATCCAATCCAAGTAACCGCATCCAATCCAATCCAATCCAATCCGATCGAAATAACTGCATCCAATCGAATCCAATTCAATCCAATCCAATCCAAGTAACGGCATCCAATCCAATCCAATCCAATCCAATCCAAGTAACCGCATCCAATCCAGTCCAATCCAATCAAATCCAATCCAATCCAATCCAATCCAAGTACCGGCATCCAATCCAATCCAATTGAGTCCAATCCAATCCAAGTACCGTCATCCAATCCAATCCAATCCAATCCAAACCAATCCAAGTAACGGCATCCAATCCAATCCAATTCAAGTAACGGCATCCAATCCAATCCAATCCAATCCAAGTAACGGCATCCAATCGAATCCAGTGCAATCCAATCCAAGTAACGGCATCCAACCCAATCCAATCCAATCCAAGTTACGGCGTCCAATCCAATCCAATCCAATCCAAGTAACGGCATAAAATCCAATCCAATCCAATCCAACCCAAGTAACGGCAGCCAATTCAATCCAATGAAATCCAATCCAATCCAAGTAACCGCATCCAATTCAATCCAATCCAATCCGTCCAAGTAACGGCATCCAATCCAATCCAATCCAATCCAGTCGAATCCAATCCAATCCAAATAACTGCAACCAATCCAATCCAATCCTAGTAACCGCATCCAATCCAATCCAGACCAATCCCAGTAACGGCATCCAATCCAATCCAATCAAATCCAATCCAATCCAAGTAACGTCATCCAATCCAATCCAATCGAATCCAATCCAATCCAAGTAACCGCATCCAATCCAATCCAGTCTAATCCATTCCAAGTAACGGCATCCAATCCAATCCAGTCCAGTCCAATCCAAGTAACCGCATCCAATCCAATCCGTCCAAGTAACGGCATTCAAGCCAATCCAATCCAATACAATCCAGTCCAATCCAATCCAATTCAAGTAACCGCAACCAATCCAATCCAATCCAATCCTAGTAACGGCATCCAATCCAATCTAATCCAAGATACGGCATCCAATCCAATCCAATCCAATCCAATCCACTTAACGGCATCCAAACCAATCCAATCCAATCCAATCCAATTAACGGCATCCAATCCAATCCAATCCAATCCAATCCAATCGAAGTAACGGCATCCAATCCAATCCAATCCAATCGAAGGAACGGCATTCAAACCAATCCAATCCAATCCAATCCAAGTAACGGCATCCAATCCAATCCAATCCAATCCATGTAACGGCATCCAATCCAGTGCAATCCAATCCAATCCAATCCAAGTAACGGCATCCAATCCAATCCAATCCAATCCAATCCAACCGAACCCAAGTTACCGCATCCAATCCAATCCAATCCATTCCAATCCTATCCAATCCAATCCAAGTAACGGCATCCAATCGAATCAAATCAAATCGAATCCAATCCAATCCAAGTCACAGCATCCAAACCAATCCAATCCAATCCAATCCAAGTAACGGCATCCAATCCAATCCAATCCAATCCAAGTAACGGCATCCAATCCAATCCAATCCAATCCAATCCAATCCAATCGAAGGAACGGCATTCAAACCAATCCAATCCAATCCAATCCAAGTAACGGCATCCAATGCAATCAAATCCAATCCAATCCATGTAACGGCTTCCAATCCAATGCAATCCAATCCAATCCAATCCAAGTAACGGCATCCAATCCAATCCAATCCAATCCAACCGAACCCAAGTTACCGCATCCAATCCAATCCAATCCATTCCAATCCTATCCAATTAAAATCCAAGTAACGGCATCCAATCGAATCAAATCAAATTGAATCCAATCCAATCCAAGTCACGGCATCCAAACCAATCCAATCCAATCCAATCCAAGTAACGGCGTCCAATCCTATCCAATCCAATCCAAGTAACGGCATCCAATCCAATCCAATCCAATCAAATCCATGTAACGGCATCCAATCGAATCCAATCGAATCGAATCCAATCCAATCCAAGTCACGGCATCCAACCTAATCCAATCCAATCGAATCCAATCCAATCCAATCCAAGTAACGGCATCTAATCCAATCCAATCCAATCCAAGTAACGGCATCCAATCCAATGCAATCCAATCCAAGTAACGGCATCCAATCAAATCCAATCCAATCCAATCCAAGCAAACTGCATCCAATCCAATCCAATCCAATCCAAACCAATCCAAGTAACGGCATCCAATCCAATCCAATCCAATTCAATGCAATCCAATCCAAGTAACGGCATCCAATCCAATCCAATCCAATTCAATCCAAGTAACGGCATCCAATCCAATCCAATCCAATCCAAGATACGGCATCCAATCCAATCCAATCCAATCCACTTAACGGCATCCAAACCATTCCAATCCAATCCAATCCAATCCAAGTAACGGCATCCAATCCAATCCAATCCAATCCAATCCAAGTAACGGCATCCAATCCAATCAAATCCAATCCAATCCAATACAAGTAACGGCATCCAATCCAATCCAAGTTACGGCATCCAATCCAATTGAATCCAATCCAAGTAGCGGCTTCCAATCCACTCCAATCCAATACACTCCAATCCAAGTAACGGCATCCAATCCAATCCAAGTAACGGCATCCAATTAAATCCAATCCAACCCAATCTAATCCAATCCAAGTAACGGCATCCAATCCAATCCAATCCAAGTAGCCGCATCCAATCCAATCCAATCCAATTCAATCCAAGTAACGGCATCCAATCCAATCCAATCCAATCCAAGGAACCGCATCCAATCCAATCCACTCCAATGAAATCCAATCCAATCCCATCCAATCCAATCCAAGTACCGGCATCCAATCCAATCCAATTGAGCCCAATCCAATCCAACTACCGTCATCCAATCCAATCCAATCCAATCCAAACCAATCCAAGTAACGGCATCCAATCCAATCCAATCCAATCCAATTCAAGTAACGGCATCCAATCCAATCCAATCAAAGTAACGGCATCCAATCCAATCCAGTGCAATCCAATCCAAGTAACGGCATCCAACCCAATCCAATCCAAGTAACGGCGTCCAATCCAATCCAATCCAAGTAAAGGCATAAAATCCAATCCAATCCAATCCAACCCAAGTAACGGCAGCCAATCCAATCCAATGAAATCCAATCCAATCCAAGTAACCGCATTCAATTCAATCCAATCCAATCCGTCCAAGTAACGGCATCCAATCCAATCCAATCCAATGCAGTCTAATCCAATCCAATCCAAATAACTGCAACCAATCCAATCCAATCCAATCCTAGTAACCGCATCCAATCCAATCCAGACCAATCCCAGTAACGGCATCCAATCCAATCCAATCCAATCAAATCCAATCCAATCCAAGGTAACGTCATCCAATCCAAACCAATCCAATCCAATCCAATCCACTTATCGGCATCCAAACCAATCCAATCCAATCCAATCCAATTAACGGCATCCAATCCAATCCAATCCAATCCAATCGAAGTAACGGCATCCAATCCAATCCAATCCAATCGAAGGAACGGCATTCAAACCAATCCAATCCAATCCAATCCAATCCAAGTAACGGCATCCAATCCAATCCAATCCAATCCATGTAACGGCATCCAATCCAATGCAATCCAATCCAATCCAATCCAAGTAACGGCATCCAATCCAATCCAATCCAATCCAATCCAACCGAACCCAAGTTACCGCATCCAATCCAATCCAATCCATTCCAATCCTATCCAATCCAATCCAAGTAACGGCATCCAATCGAATCAAATCAAATCCAATCCAATCCAATCCAAGTCACGGCATCCAAACCAATCCAATCCAATCCAAGTAACGGCATCCAATCCAATCCAATCCAAGTAACGGAATCCAATCCAATCCAATCCAATCCAATCCAATCCAATCGAAGGAACGGCATTCAAACCAATCCAATCCAATCCAATCCAATCCAAGTAACGGCATCCAATCCAATCCAATCCAATCCAATCCATGTAACGGCTTCCAATCCAATGCAATCCAATGCAATCCAATCCAAGTAACGGCATCCAATCCAATCCAA
Organism: Mustelus asterias; assembly: GCF_964213995.1. NCBI lineage: Eukaryota > Metazoa > Chordata > Chondrichthyes > Carcharhiniformes > Triakidae > Mustelus > Mustelus asterias. Next base: position 320,842 of record NW_027590315.1, on the reverse strand, counting down.
TCCAATCCAACCGAACCCAAGTTACCGCATCCAATCGAATCCAATCCATTCCAATCCTATCCAGTCCAATCCAAGTAACGGCATCCAATCGAATCAAATCAAATCGAATCCAATCCAATCCAAGTCACGGCATCCAAACCAATCCAATCCAATCCAATCCAAGTAACGGCGTCCAATCCTATCCAATCCAATCCAAGTAACGGCATCCAATCCAATCCAATCCAATCAAATCCATGTAACGGCATCCAATCGAATCCAATCGAATCGAATCCAATCCAATCCAAGTCACGGCATCCAACCGAATCCAATCCAATCGAATCCAATCCAATCCAATCCAAGTAACGGCATCTAATCCAATCCAATCCAATCCAAGTAACGGCATCCAATCCAATCCAATCCAATCCAAGTAACGGCATCCAATCAAATCCAATCCAATCCAATCCAAGCAAACTGCATCCAATCCAATCCAATCCAATCCAAACCAATCCAAGTAACGGCATCCAATCCAATCCAATCCAATCCAATGCAATCCAATCCAAGTAACGGCATCCAATCCAATCCAATCCAATTCAATCCAAGTAACGGCATCCAATCCAATCCAATCAAATCCAATCCAATCCAATCCAAGATACGGCATCCAATCCAATCCAATCCACTTAACGGCATCCAAACCATTCCAATCCAATCCAATCCAATCCAAGTAACGGCATCCAATCCAATCCAATCCAATCCAAGTAAGGGCATCCAATCCAATCCAATCCAATCAAATCCAATCCAATCCAATCCAATCCAAGTAACGGCATCCAATCCAATCCAATCCAAGTTACGGCATCCAATCCAATTGAATCCAATCCAAGTAGCGGCTTCCAATCCACTCCAATCCAATCCACTCCAATCCAAGTAATGGCATCCAATCCAATCCAAGTAACGGCATCCAATCCAACCCAATCTAATCCAATCCAAGTAACGGCATCCAATCCAATCCAATCCAATCCAAGTAGCCGCATCCAATCCAATCCAATCCAATGCGATCGAAATACCTGCATCCAATCGTATCCAATTCAATCCAATCCAATCCAAGTAACGGCATCCAATCCAATCCAATCCAATCCAAGGAACCGCATCCAATCCAATCCACTCCAATGAAATCCAATCCAATCCCATCCAATCCAATCCAAGTACCGGCATCCAATCCAATCCAATTGAGTCCAATCCAATTCAAGTACCGTCATCCAATCCAATCCAATCCAATCCAAACCAATCCAAGTAACGGCATCCAATCCAATCCAATCCAATTCAAGTAACGGCATCCAATCCAATCCAATCAAAGTAACGGCATCCAATCGAATCCAGTGCAATCCAATCCAAGTAACGGCATCCAACCCAATCCAATCCAATCCAAGTAACGGCGTCCAATCCAATCCAATCCAAGTAACGGCATAAAATCCAATCCAATCCAATCCAACCCAAGTAACGGCAGCCAATCCAATCCAATGAAATCCAATCCAATCCAAGTCACCGCATTCAATTCAATCCAATCCAATCCGTCCAAGTAACGGCATCCAATCCAATCCAATCCAATGCAGTCTAATCCAATCCAATCCAAATAACTGCAACCAATCCAATCCAATCCTAGTAACCGCATCCAATCCAATCCAGACCAAGCCCAGTAACAGCATCCAATCCAATCCAATCCAGTCTAATCCATTCCAAGTAACGGCATCCAATCCAATCCAATCCAGTCCAGTCCAATCCAAGTAACCGCATCCAATCCAATCCGTCCAAGTAACGGCATTCAAGCCAATCCAATCCAATACAATCCAGTCCAATCCAATCCAATTCAAGTAACCGCAACCAATCCAATTCAATCCAATCCAATCCGAGTAACGGCATCCAATCCAATCTAATCCAATGCAATCCAATCCACGAAAAGGCATCTAATCAAATCCAATCCAATACAATCCAAGATACGGCATCCAATCCAATCCAATAAATCCAATCCAAGTAACTGCATCCAATCCAATCCAATCCAATCCAATCCAATCCAATCCAATCCAATCGAAGTAACGGCATCCAATCCAATCCAATCCAATCCAATCCAATCGAAGGAACGGCATTCAAACCAATCCAATCCAATCCAATCCAAGTAACGGCATCCAATCCAATCCACTCCAATCCAATCCATGAAACGGCATCCAATCCAATGTAATCCAATCCAATCCAATCCAATCCAAGTCACGGCATCCAATCCAATCCAATCCAATCCAACCGAACCCAAGTTACCGCATCCAATCCAATCCAATCCATTCCAATCCTATCCAGTCCAATCCAAGTAACGGCATCCAATCGAATCAAATCAAATCGAATCCAATCCAATCCATGTAACGGCATCCAATCCAATGTAATCCAATCCAATCCAATCCAAGTAACTGCATCCAATCCAATCCAATCCAATCCAAGTAACGGCATCCAATCCAATCCAATCCAATCGAAGGAACGGCATTCAAACCAATCCAATCCAATCCAATCCAATCCAAGTAACGGCATCCAATCCAATCCATGTAACGGCATCCAATCCAATGCAATCCAATCCAATCCAATCCACGTAACGGCATCCAATCCAATCCAATCCAATCCAATGCAATCCAATCCAAGTAACTGCATCCAATCCAATCCAATCCAAGTAACGGCATCCAATCCAATCCAATCCAATCCAATCGAAGGAACGGCATTCAAACCAATCCAATCCAATCCAATCCAATCCAAGTAACGGCATCCAATCCAATCCAATCCAATCCATGTAACGGCATCCAATCCAATGCAATCCAATCCAATCCAATCCACGTAACGGCATCCAATCCAATCCAATCCAATCCAATGCAATCCAATCCAAGTAACGGCATCCAATCCAATGCAATCCAATTCAATCCAAGTAACTGCATCCAATCCAATCCAATCAAATCCAATCCAATCCAATCCAAGATACGGCATCCAGTCCAATCCAATCCAATCCACTTAACGCCTTCCAAACCATTTAAATCCAATCCAATCCAAGTAACGGCATCCAATCCAATCCAATCCAATCCAAGTTACGGCATCCAATCCAATTGAATCCATTCCAAGTAGCGGCTTCCAATCCACTGCAATCCAATCCACTCCAATCCAAGTAACGGCATCCAATCCAATCCAAGTAACGACATCCAATTAAATCCAATCCAATCCAATCCAATCCAATCCAAGTAACGGCATCCAATCTAATCCAATCCAATCCAAGTAACCGCATCCAATCCATTCCAATCCAATCCAATCCGATCGAAATAACTGCATCCAAACGAATCCAATTCAATCCAATCTAATCCAAGTAACGGCATCCAATCCAATCCAATCCAATCCAAGTAACGGCATCCAATCAAATCCAATCCAATCCAAGTAACGGCATCCAACCCAATCCAATCCAATCCAATCCAAGTAATGGCGTCCAATCCAATCCAATCCAAGTAACGGCATATAATCCAATCCAATCCAATCCAACCCAAGTAACGGCAGCCAATCCAATCCAATGAAATCCAATCCAATCCAAGTAACCGCATTCAATTCAATCCAATCCAATCCGTCCAAGTAACGGCATCCAATCAAATCCAATCCAATGCAGTCTAATCCAATCCAATCCAAATAACTGCAACCAATCCAATCCAATCCAATCCTAGTAACCGCATCCAATCCAATCCAGACCAATCCCAGTAACGGCATCCAATCCAATCCAATCCAATCAAATCCAATCCAATCCAATCCAAGTAACGTCATCCAATCCAAACCAATCCAATCCAATCCAAGAAACGGCATCCAATCCAATCCAATCGAATCCAATCGAATCCAAGTAACCGCATCCAATCCAATGCAGTCTAATCCATTCCAAGTAACGGCATCCAATCCAATCCAATCCAGTCCAGTCCAATCCAAGTAACCGCATCCAATCCAATCCGTCCAAGTAACGGCATTCAAGCCAATCCAATCCAATACAATCCAGTCCAATCCAATTCAATTCAAGTAACCGCAACCAATCCAATCCAATACAATCGAATCCTAGTAACGGCATCGAATCCAATCTAATCCAATGCAATCCAATCCAAGAAAAGGCACCTAATCAAATCCAATCCAATCCAATCCAAGATACGGCATCCAATCCAATCCAATAAATCCAATCCAAGTAACTGCATCCAATCCAATCCAATCCAATCCAATCCAATCGAAGTAACGGCATCCAATCCAATCCAATCCAATCCAATCGAAGGAACGGCATTCAAACCAATCCAATCCAATACAATACAATCCAAGTAACGGCATCCAGTCCAATCCAATCCAATCCACGTAACGGCATCCAATCCAATCCAATCCAATCCAATCGAAGGAACGGCATTCAAACCAATCCAATCCAATCCAATCCAAGTAACGGCATCCAATCCAATCCAATCCAATCCATGTAACGGCATCCAATCCAATCCAATCCAACCCAATCGAAGGAACGGCATTCAAAGCAATCCAATCCAATCCAATCCAATCCAAGTAACGGCATCCAATCCAATCCAATCCAATCCATGTAACGGCATCCAATCCAATGCAATCCAATCCAATCCAATCCAAGTAACGGCATCCAATCCAATCCAATCCAATCCAACCGAACCCAAGTTACCGCATCCAATCCAATCCAATCCATCCCAATCCTATCCAATCCAATCCAAGTAACGGCATCCAATCGAATCAAATCAAATCGAATCCAATCCAATCCAAGTCACGGCATCCAAACCACTCCAATCCAAGTAACGGCGTCCAATCCAATCCAATCCAAGTAACGGCATCCAATCCAATCCAATCCAATCAAATCCATGTAACGGCATCCAATCGAATCCAATCGAATCGAATCCAATCCAATCCAAGTCACGGCATCCAACCTAATCCAATCCAATCCAATCCAATCCAATCCAATGCAAGTAACGGCATCTAATCCAATCCAATCCAAGTAACGGCATCCAATCCAATCCAATCCAATCCAAGTAACGGCATCCAATCAAATCCAATCCAATCCAATCCAAGCAAACTGCATCCAATCCAATCCAATCCAATCCAGGTAACGGCATCCAATCCAATCCAATGCAATCCAATCCAAGTAACGGCATCCAATCCAATCCAATCCAATTCAATCCAAGTAACGGCATCCAATCCAATCCAATCCAATCCAAGTAACGGCATCCAATCCAATCCAATCCAATCCAATGCAATCCAATCCAAGTAACGGCATCCAATCCAATCCAATCCAATTCAATCCAAGTAACGGCATCCAATCCAATCCAATCAAATCCAATCCAATCCAATCCAAGATACGGCATCCAATCCAATCCAATCCAATCCACTTAACGGCATCCAAACCATTCCAATCCAATCCAATCCAATCCAAGTAACGGCATCCAATCCAATCCAATCTATTTCAATCAAATCCAATCCAATCCAATCCAAGTAACGGCATCCAATCCAATCCAATCCAATCCAAGTTACGGCATCCAATCCAATTGAATCCAATCCAAGTCGCGGCTTCCAATCCACTGCAATCCAATCCACTCCAATCCAAGTAACGGCATCCAATCCAATCCAAGTAACGGCATCCAATTAAATCCAATCCAATCCAATCTAATCCAATCCAAGTAACGGCATCCAATCCAATCCAATCCAAGTAACCGCATCCAAGCCAATCCAATTCAATCCAATCCAATCCAAGTAACGGCATACCATCCAATCCAATCCAAGTAACCGCATCCAATCCAATCCAATCAAATCCAATCCAATCCCATCCAATCCAATCCAAGAACCGGCATCCAATCCAATCCAATTGAGTCCAATCCAATCCAAGTACCGTCATCCAATCCAATCAAATCCAATCCAAACCAATCCAAGTAACGGCATCCAATCCAATCCAATCCAATCCAATTCAAGTAACGGCATCCAATCCAATCCAATCCAATCCAAGTAACGGCATCCAATCGAATCCAGTGCAATCCAATCCAAGTAACGGCATCCAACCCAATCCAATCCAATGCAATCCAAGTAACGGCATAAAATCCAATCCAATCCAATCCAACCCAAGTAACGGCAGCCAATCCAATCCAATGAAATCCAATCCAATCCAAGTAACCGCATTCAATTCAATCCAATCCAATCCGTCCAAATAACGGCATCCAATCCAATCCAATCCAATGCAGTCCAATCCAATCCAATCCAAATAACTGCAACCAATCCAATCCAATCCAATCCTAGTAACCGCATCCAATCCAATCCAGACCAATCCCAGTAACGGCATCCAATCCAATCCAATCCAATCAAATCCAATCCAATCCAAGTAACGTCATCCAATGCAAACCAATCCAATCCAATCCAATCCAATCCAATCCAAGAAACGGCATCCAATCCAATCCAATCGAATCCAATCCAATCCAAGTAACCGCATCCAATCCAATCCAGTCTAATCCATTCCAAGTAACCGCAGGGCTCTGTATTGGGACCTCTGCTGTTTGTGATTTATATAAATGATCTGGAAGAAGGAGTAACTGGGGTGATCAGTAAGTTTGCGGACGACACAAAACTGGCAGGACCTGCAGATAGTGAGGATCATTGTCAGAGGCTACAGAAGGATATAGATAGGCTGGAAATTTGGGCAAGGAAATGGCAGATGGAGTTCAATCCTGATAAATGCGAAGTGATGCATTTTGGTGGGAATAATGTAGGGAGGAGCTACACGATAAATGGAAGAACCATAAAGGGTGTAGAGACGCAGAGGGACCTGGGTGTGCAAGTCCACAGATCTTTGAAGGTGACGTCACAGGTGGAGAAGGTGGTGAAGAAGGCATATGGCATGCTTGCCTTTATAGGACGGGGCATAGAGTATAAGAGTTGGGGTCTGATGTTGCAGATGTATAGAACGTTGGTTCGGCCGCATTTGGAATACTGCGTCCAGTTCTGGTCGCCACACTACCAGAAGGACGTGGAGGCTTTGGAGAGAGTACAGAGGAGGTTTACCAGGATGTTGCCTGGAATAAGGGGCTTGGTTATGAGGAGAGATTGGGGAAACTGGGGTTGTTCTCCTTGGAAAGACGGAGGATGAGGGGAGACTTAATAGAGGTGTATAAAATTATGAAAGGCATAGATAGGGTGAACGGTGGGAAGCTTTTCCCCGGGTCGGTGGTGACGTTCACGAGGGGTCATAGGTTCAAGGTGAAGGGGGGGAGGTTTAACACAGATATCAGAAGGACATATTTCACACAGAGGGTCGTGGGGGCCTGGAATGTGTTGCCGGGCAAGGTGGTGGAGGCGGACACACTGGGAACGTTTAAGACTTATCTAGACAGCTATATGAACGGAGTGGGAATGGAGGGATACAAAAGAGTGGTCTAGTTTGGACCAGGGAGCGGCGCGGGCTAATTGTTCCTGGTTTCTCGTTTCAAGGCTTCATTCTACGATCATCTTGCTGGTGCCAGTACAGAGTGAGACTGCGGATAGTTGGGAACCTGTCTCGGGGGCAGGGAATTCATATGGTGTTCGTGGAAGTGGAAATGACGAGGGTTGGGAAGCATTTTCCGATCGGGGCCATTGTGATCTCCTGGACTCGTTTCGATCGCCTCAGGGGGTCGGAGAGGAATTTCCCAGATTTTTCTTTCCCCATATTGGCCCTGGGGTTTTTCACTCTGGGTTTTCGCCTCTCCCTGGAGATCACATGGTCTGGAATGGGGGGGTGGGGGTAAGTTAATAGGTTGTAATGAACAAAGCATCGTAGCTGTGAGGGACAGCTCGGTGGATAGGATATTGGTATGTAGATAGGCTGGAAAATTGGGCGGGGATCCTGGATTCAGGATTCAATCCTGGACCGGGGAGCGGCGCGGGCTTGGAGGGCCGAAGGGCCTGTTCCTGTGCTGTATTGTTCTTTGTTCTTTGTTCTTTGTTCTTTGTAACGGCATCCAATCCAATCCAATCCAGTCCAGTCCAATCCAAGTAACCGCATCCAATCCAATCCGTCCAAGGAATGGCATTCAAGCCAATCCAATCCAATACAATCCAGTCCAATCCAATCCAATTCAAGTAACCGCAACCAATCCAATCCAATCCAATCCAATCCAATCCTAGTAACGGCATCCAATCCAATCTAATCCAATGCAATCCAATCCAAGAAATGGCATCTAATCAAATCCAATCCAATCCAATCCAAGATACGGCATCCAATCCAATCCAATAAATCCAATCCAAGTAACGGCATCCAATCCAATCCAATCCAATCCAATCCAATCCAATCGAAGCAACGGCATTCAAACCAATCCAATCCAATCCAATCCAAGTAACGGCATCCAATCCAATCCAATCCAATCCATGTAACGGCATCCAATCCAATGTAATCCAATCCAATCCAATCCAAGTAACGGCATCCAATCCAATCCAATCCAATCCAATCCAACTGAACCCAAGTTACCGCATCCAATCCAATCCAATCCATTCCCATTCTATCCAATCCAATCCAAGAAACGGCATCCAATCGAATCAAATCAAATCGAATCCAATCCAATCCAAGTCACGGCATCCAAACCAATCCAATCCAATCCAATCCAAGTAACGGCATCCAATCCAATACAATCCAATCCAATCCAAGTCACGGCATCCAATGCAATCCAATCCAATCAAATCCATGTAACGGCATCCAATCGAATCCAATCGAATCGAATCCAATCCAATCCAAGTCACGGCATCCAACCTAATCCAATCCAATCGAATCGAATCCAATCCAATCCAAGTAACGGCATCTAATCCAATCCAATCCAATCCAAGTAACGGCGTCCAATCCAATCCAATCCAAGTAACGGCATAAAATCCAATCCAATCCAATCCAACCCAAGTAACGGCAGCCAATCCAATCCAATGAAATCCAATCCAATCCAAGTAACCGCATTCAATTCAATCCAATCCAATCCGTCCAAGTAACAGCATCCAATCCAATCCAATCCAATGCAGTCTAATCCAATCCAATCCAAATAACTGCAACCAATCCAATCCAATCCAATCCTAGTAACCGCATCCAATCCAATCCAGACCAATCCCAGTAACGGCATCCAATCCAATCCAATCCAATCAAATCCAATCCAATCCAAGGTCACGTCATCCAATCCAAACCAATCCAATCCAATCCAAGAAACGGCATCCAATCCAATCCAATCGAATCCAATCCAATCCAAGTAACCGCATCCAATCCAATCCAGTCTAATCCATTCCAAGTAACGGCATCCAATCCAATCCAATCCAGTCCAGTCCAATCCAAGTAACCGCATCCAATCCAATCCGTCCAAGTAATGGCATTCAAGCCAATCCAATCCAATACAATCCAGTCCAATCCAATCCAATTCAAGTAACCGCAACCAATCCAATCCAATCCAATCCAATCCGAGTAACGGCATCCAATCCAATCTAATCCAATGCAATCCAATCCAAGAAAAGGCATCTAATCAAATTCAATCCAATCCAATCCAAGATACGGCATCCAATCCAATCCAATAAATCCAATCCAAGTAACTGCATCCAATCCAATCCAATCCAATCCAATCGAAGTAACGGCATCCAATCCAATCCAATCCAATCCAATCGAAGGAACGGCATTCAAACCAATCCAATCCAATCCAAGTAACGGCATCCAATCCAATCCAATCCAATCCAATCCATGTAACGGCATCCAATCCAATGTAATCCAATCCAATCCAATCCAATGCAAGTAACGGCATCCAATCCAATCCAATCGAATCCAATCCAACCGAACCCAAGTTACCGCATCCAATCCAATCCAATCCATTCCAATCCTATCCAGTCCAATCCAAGTAACAGCATCCAATCGAATCAAATCAAATCGAATCCAATCCAATCCAATCCATGTAACGGCATCCAATCCAATGTAATCCAATCCAATCCAATCCAAGTAACTGCATCCAATCCAATCCAATCCAAGTTACGGCATCCAATCCAGTTGAATCCAATCCAAGTAGCGGCTTCCAATCCACTCCAATCCAATCCACTCCAATCCAAGTAATGGCATCCAATCCAATCCAAGTAACGGCATCCAATCCAACCCAATCTAATCCAATCCAAGTAACGGCATCCAATCCAATCCAATCCAATCCAAGTAGCCGCATCCAATCCAATCCAATCCAATCCAATCCAATGCGATCGAAATACCTGCATCCAATCGTATCCAATTCAATCCAATCCAATCCAAGTAACAGCATCCAATCCAATCCAATCCAATCCAAGGAACCGCATCCAATCCAATCCACTCCAATGAAATCCAATCCAATCCCATCCAATCCAATCCAAGTACCGGCATCCAATCCAATCCAATTGAGTCCAATCCAATTCAAGTACCGTCATCCAATCCAATCCAATCCAATCCAAACCAATCCAAGTAACGGCATCCAATCCAATCCAATCCAATTCAAGTAACGGCATCCAATCCAATCCAATCAAAGTAACGGCATCCAATCGAATCCAGTGCAATCCAATCCAAGTAACGGCATCCAACCCAATCCAATCCAATCCAAGTAACGGCGTCCAATCCAATCCAATCCAAGTAACGGCATAAAATCCAATCCAATCCAATCCAACCCAAGTAACGGCAGCCAATCCAATCCAATGAAATCCAATCCAATCCAAGTCACCGCATTCAATTCAATCCAATCCAATCCGTCCAAGTAACGGCATCCAATCCAATCCAATCCAATGCAGTCTAATCCAATCCAATCCAAATAACTGCAACCAATCCAATCCAATCCAATCCTAGTAACCGCATCCAATCCAATCCAGACCAAGCCCAGTAACAGCATCCAATCCAATCCAATCCAGTCTAATCCATTCCAAGTAACGGCATCCAATCCAATCCAATCCAGTCCAGTCCAATCCAAGTAACCGCATCCAATCCAATCCGTCCAAGTAACGGCATTCAAGCCAATCCAATCCAATACAATCCAGTCCAATCCAATCCAATTCAAGTAACCGCAACCAATCCAATTCAATCCAATCCAATCCGAGTAACGGCATCCAATCCAATCTAATCCAATGCAATCCAATCCACGAAAAGGCATCTAATCAAATCCAATCCAATACAATCCAAGATACGGCATCCAATCCAATCCAATAAATCCAATCCAAGTAACTGCATCCAATCCAATCCAATCCAATCCAATCCAATCCAATCGAAGTAACGGCATCCAATCCAATCCAATCCAATCCAATCGAAGGAACGGCATTCAAACCAATCCAATCCAATCCAATCCAAGTAACGGCATCCAATCCAATCCACTCCAATCCAATCCATGAAACGGCATCCAATCCAATGTAATCCAATCCAATCCAATCCAATCCAAGTAACGGCATCCAATCCAATCCAATCCAATCCAACCGAACCCAAGTTACCGCATCCAATCCAATCCAATCCATTCCAATCCTATCCAGTCCAATCCAAGTAACGGCATCCAATCGAATCAAATCAAATCGAATCCAATCCAATCCATGTAACGGCATCCAATCCAATGTAATCCAATCCAATCCAATCCAAGTAACTGCATCCAATCCAATCCAATCCAAGTAACGGCATCCAATCCAATCCAATCCAATCCAATCGAAGGAACGGCATTCAAACCAATCCAATCCAATCCAATCCAATCCAAGTAACGGCATCCAATCCAATCCAATCCAATCCATGTAACGGCATCCAATCCAATGCAATCCAATCCAATCCAATCCACGTAACGGCATCCAATCCAATCCAATCCAATCCAATGCAATCCAATCCAAGTAACGGCATCCAATGCAATGCAATCCAATTCAATCCAAGTAACTGCATCCAATCCAATCCAATCAAATCCAATCCAATCCAATCCAAGATACGGCATCCAGTCCAATCCAATCCAATCCACTTAACGCCTTCCAAACCATTTAAATCCAATCCAATCCAAGTAACGGCATCCAATCCAATCCAATCCAATCCAAGTTACGGCATCCAATCCAATTGAATCCATTCCAAGTAGCGGCTTCCAATCCACTGCAATCCAATCCACTCCAATCCAAGTAACGGCATCCAATCCAATCCAAGTAACGACATCCAATTAAATCCAATCCAATCCAATCCAATCCAATCCAAGTAACGGCATCCAATCTAATCCAATCCAATCCAAGTAACCGCATCCAATCCATTCCAATCCAATCCAATCCGATCGAAATAACTGCATCCAAACGAATCCAATTCAATCCAATCTAATCCAAGTAACGGCATCCAATCCAATCCAATCCAATCCAAGTAACGGCATCCAATCAAATCCAATCCAATCCAAGTAACGGCATCCAACCCAATCCAATCCAATCCAATCCAAGTAATGGCGTCCAATCCAATCCAATCCAAGTAACGGCATATAATCCAATCCAATCCAATCCAACCCAAGTAACGGCAGCCAATCCAATCCAATGAAATCCAATCCAATCCAAGTAACCGCATTCAATTCAATCCAATCCAATCCGTCCAAGTAACGGCATCCAATCAAATCCAATCCAATGCAGTCTAATCCAATCCAATCCAAATAACTGCAACCAATCCAATCCAATCCAATCCTAGTAACCGCATCCAATCCAATCCAGACCAATCCCAGTAACGGCATCCAATCCAATCCAATCCAATCAAATCCAATCCAATCCAATCCAAGTAACGTCATCCAATCCAAACCAATCCAATCCAATCCAAGAAACGGCATCCAATCCAATCCAATCGAATCCAATCGAATCCAAGTAACCGCATCCAATCCAATGCAGTCTAATCCATTCCAAGTAACGGCATCCAATCCAATCCAATCCAGTCCAGTCCAATCCAAGTAACCGCATCCAATCCAATCCGTCCAAGTAACGGCATTCAAGCCAATCCAATCCAATACAATCCAGTCCAATCCAATTCAATTCAAGTAACCGCAACCAATCCAATCCAATACAATCGAATCCTAGTAACGGCATCGAATCCAATCTAATCCAATGCAATCCAATCCAAGAAAAGGCACCTAATCAAATCCAATCCAATCCAATCCAAGATACGGCATCCAATCCAATCCAATAAATCCAATCCAAGTAACTGCATCCAATCCAATCCAATCCAATCCAATCCAATCGAAGTAACGGCATCCAATCCAATCCAATCCAATCCAATCGAAGGAACGGCATTCAAACCAATCCAATCCAATACAATACAATCCAAGTAACGGCATCCAATCCAATCCAATCCAATCCACGTAACGGCATCCAATCCAATCCAATCCAATCCAATCGAAGGAACGGCATTCAAACCAATCCAATCCAATCCAATCCAAGTAACGGCATCCAATCCAATCCAATCCAATCCATGTAACGGCATCCAATCCAATCCAATCCAACCCAATCGAAGGAACGGCATTCAAAGCAATCCAATCCAATCCAATCCAAGTAACGGCATCCAATCCGATCCAATCCAATCCAATCCATGTAACGGCATCCAATCCAATGCAATCCAATCCAATCCAAGTAACGGCATCCAATCCAATCCAATCCAATCCAACCGAACCCAAGTTACCGCATCCAATCCAATCCAATCCATCCCAATCCTATCCAATCCAATCCAAGTAACGGCATCCAATCGAATCAAATCAAATCGAATCCAATCCAATCCAAGTCACGGCATCCAAACCACTCCAATCCAAGTAACGGCGTCCAATCCAATCCAATCCAAGTAACGGCATCCAATCCAATCCAATCCAATCAAATCCATGTAACGGCATCCAATCGAATCCAATCGAATCGAATCCAATCCAATCCAAGTCACGGCATCCAACCTAATCCAATCCAATCCAATCCAATCCAATCCAATGCAAGTAACGGCATCTAATCCAATCCAATCCAAGTAACGGCATCCAATCCAATCCAATCCAATCCAAGTAACGGCATCCAATCAAATCCAATCCAATCCAATCCAAGCAAACTGCATCCAATCCAATCCAATCCAATCCAAGTAACGGCATCCAATCCAATCCAATGCAATCCAATCCAAGTAACGGCATCCAATCCAATCCAATCCAATTCAATCCAAGTAACGGCATCCAATCCAATCCAATCCAATCCAAGTAACGGCATCCAATCCAATCCAATCCAATGCAATCCAATCCAAGTAACGGCATCCAATCCAATCCAATCCAATTCAATCCAAGTAACGGCATCCAATCCAATCCAATCAAATCCAATCCAATCCAATCCAAGATACGGCATCCAATCCAATCCAATCCAATCCACTTAACGGCATCCAAACCATTCCAATCCAATCCAATCCAATCCAAGTAACGGCATCCAATCCAATCCAATCTATTCCAATCAAATCCAATCCAATCCAATCCAAGTAACGGCATCCAATCCAATCCAAGTTACGGCATCCAATCCAATTGAATCCAATCCAAGTCGCGGCTTCCAATCCACTGCAATCCAATCCACTCCAATCCAAGTAACGGCATCCAATCCAATCCAAGTAACGGCATCCAATTAAATCCAATCCAATCCAATCTAATCCAATCCAAGTAACGGCATCCAATCCAATCCAATCCAAGTAACCGCATCCAAGCCAATCCAATTCAATCCAATCCAATCCAAGTAACGGCATACCATCCAATCCAATCCAAGTAACCGCATCCAATCCAATCCAATCCAATCAAATCCAATCCAATCCAATCCCATCCAATCCAATCCAAGAACCGGCATCCAATCCAATCCAATTGAGTCCAATCCAATCCAAGTACCGTCATCCAATCCAATCAAATCCAATCCAAACCAATCCAAGTAACGGCATCCAATCCAATCCAATCCAATCCAATTCAAGTAACGGCATCCAATCCAATCCAATCCAATCCAAGTAACGGCATCCAATCGAATCCAGTGCAATCCAATCCAAGTAACGGCATCCAACCCAATCCAATCCAATGCAATCCAAGTAACGGCATAAAATCCAATCCAATCCAATCCAACCCAAGTAACGGCAGCCAATCCAATCCAATGAAATCCAATCCAATCCAAGTAACCGCATTCAATTCAATCCAATCCAATCCGTCCAAATAACGGCATCCAATCCAATCCAATCCAATGCAGTCCAATCCAATCCAATCCAAATAACTGCAACCAATCCAATCCAATCCAATCCTAGTAACCGCATCCAATCCAATCCAGACCAATCCCAGTAACGGCATCCAATCCAATCCAATCCAATCAAATCCAATCCAATCCAAGTAACGTCATCCAATGCAAACCAATCCAATCCAATCCAATCCAATCCAATCCAAGAAACGGCATCCAATCCAATCCAATCGAATCCAATCCAATCCAAGTAACCGCATCCAATCCAATCCAGTCTAATCCATTCCAAGTAACCGCAGGGCTCTGTATTGGGACCTCTGCTGTTTGTGATTTATATAAATGATCTGGAAGAAGGAGTAACTGGGGTGATCAGTAAGTTTGCGGACGACACAAAACTGGCAGGACCTGCAGATAGTGAGGATCATTGTCAGAGGCTACAGAAGGATATAGATAGGCTGGAAATTTGGGCAAGGAAATGGCAGATGGAGTTCAATCCTGATAAATGCGAAGTGATGCATTTTGGTGGGAATAATGTAGGGAGGAGCTACACGATAAATGGAAGAACCATAAAGGGTGTAGAGACGCAGAGGGACCTGGGTGTGCAAGTCCACAGATCTTTGAAGGTGACGTCACAGGTGGAGAAGGTGGTGAAGAAGGCATATGGCATGCTTGCCTTTATAGGACGGGGCATAGAGTATAAGAGTTGGGGTCTGATGTTGCAGATGTATAGAACGTTGGTTCGGCCGCATTTGGAATACTGCGTCCAGTTCTGGTCGCCACACTACCAGAAGGACGTGGAGGCTTTGGAGAGAGTACAGAGGAGGTTTACCAGGATGTTGCCTGGAATAAGGGGCTTGGTTATGAGGAGAGATTGGGGAAACTGGGGTTGTTCTCCTTGGAAAGACGGAGGATGAGGGGAGACTTAATAGAGGTGTATAAAATTATGAAAGGCATAGATAGGGTGAACGGTGGGAAGCTTTTCCCCGGGTCGGTGGTGACGTTCACGAGGGGTCATAGGTTCAAGGTGAAGGGGGGGAGGTTTAACACAGATATCAGAAGGACATATTTCACACAGAGGGTCGTGGGGGCCTGGAATGTGTTGCCGGGCAAGGTGGTGGAGGCGGACACACTGGGAACGTTTAAGACTTATCTAGACAGCTATATGAACGGAGTGGGAATGGAGGGATACAAAAGAGTGGTCTAGTTTGGACCAGGGAGCGGCGCGGGCTAATTGTTCCTGGTTTCTCGTTTCAAGGCTTCATTCTACGATCATCTTGCTGGTGCCAGTACAGAGTGAGACTGCGGATAGTTGGGAACCTGTCTCGGGGGCAGGGAATTCATATGGTGTTCGTGGAAGTGGAAATGACGAGGGTTGGGAAGCATTTTCCGATCGGGGCCATTGTGATCTCCTGGACTCGTTTCGATCGCCTCAGGGGGTCGGAGAGGAATTTCCCAGATTTTTCTTTCCCCATATTGGCCCTGGGGTTTTTCACTCTGGGTTTTCGCCTCTCCCTGGAGATCACATGGTCTGGAATGGGGGGGTGGGGGTAAGTTAATAGGTTGTAATGAACAAAGCATCGTAGCTGTGAGGGACAGCTCGGTGGATAGGATATTGGTATGTAGATAGGCTGGAAAATTGGGCGGGGATCCTGGATTCAGGATTCAATCCTGGACCGGGGAGCGGCGCGGGCTTGGAGGGCCGAAGGGCCTGTTCCTGTGCTGTATTGTTCTTTGTTCTTTGTTCTTTGTTCTTTGTAACGGCATCCAATCCAATCCAATCCAGTCCAGTCCAATCCAAGTAACCGCATCCAATCCAATCCGTCCAAGGAATGGCATTCAAGCCAATCCAATCCAATACAATCCAGTCCAATCCAATCCAATTCAAGTAACCGCAACCAATCCAATCCAATCCAATCCAATCCAATCCTAGTAACGGCATCCAATCCAATCTAATCCAATGCAATCCAATCCAAGAAATGGCATCTAATCAAATCCAATCCAATCCAATCCAAGATACGGCATCCAATCCAATCCAATAAATCCAATCCAAGTAACGGCATCCAATCCAATCCAATCCAATCCAATCCAATCGAAGCAACGGCATTCAAACCAATCCAATCCAATCCAATCCAAGTAACGGCATCCAATCCAATCCAATCCAATCCATGTAACGGCATCCAATCCAATGTAATCCAATCCAATCCAATCCAAGTAACGGCATCCAATCCAATCCAATCCAATCCAATCCAACTGAACCCAAGTTACCGCATCCAATCCAATCCAATCCATTCCAATTCTATCCAATCCAATCCAAGTAACGGCATCCAATCGAATCAAATCAAATCGAATCCAATCCAATCCAAGTCACGGCATCCAAACCAATCCAATCCAATCCAATCCAAGTAACGGCATCCAATCCAATACAATCCAATCCAATCCAAGTCACGGCATCCAATGCAATCCAATCCAATCAAATCCATGTAACGGCATCCAATCGAATCCAATCGAATCGAATCCAATCCAATCCAAGTCACGGCATCCAACCTAATCCAATCCAATCGAATCGAATCCAATCCAATCCAAGTAACGGCATCTAATCCAATCCAATCCAATCCAAGTAACGGCGTCCAATCCAATCCAATCCAAGTAACGGCATAAAATCCAATCCAATCCAATCCAACCCAAGTAACGGCAGCCAATCCAATCCAATGAAATCCAATCCAATCCAAGTAACCGCATTCAATTCAATCCAATCCAATCCGTCCAAGTAACAGCATCCAATCCAATCCAATCCAATGCAGTCTAATCCAATCCAATCCAAATAACTGCAACCAATCCAATCCAATCCAATCCTAGTAACCGCATCCAATCCAATCCAGACCAATCCCAGTAACGGCATCCAATCCAATCCAATCCAATCAAATCCAATCCAATCCAAGGTCACGTCATCCAATCCAAACCAATCCAATCCAATCCAAGAAACGGCATCCAATCCAATCCAATCGAATCCAATCCAATCCAAGTAACCGCATCCAATCCAATCCAGTCTAATCCATTCCAAGTAACGGCATCCAATCCAATCCAATCCAGTCCAGTCCAATCCAAGTAACCGCATCCAATCCAATCCGTCCAAGTAATGGCATTCAAGCCAATCCAATCCAATACAATCCAGTCCAATCCAATCCAATTCAAGTAACCGCAACCAATCCAATCCAATCCAATCCAATCCGAGTAACGGCATCCAATCCAATCTAATCCAATGCAATCCAATCCAAGAAAAGGCATCTAATCAAATTCAATCCAATCCAATCCAAGATACGGCATCCAATCCAATCCAATAAATCCAATCCAAGTAACTGCATCCAATCCAATCCAATCCAATCCAATCCAATCGAAGTAACGGCATCCAATCCAATCCAATCCAATCCAATCGAAGGAACGGCATTCAAACCAATCCAATCCAATCCAAGTAACGGCATCCAATCCAATCCAATCCAATCCATGTAACGGCATCCAATCCAATGTAATCCAATCCAATCCAATCCAATCCAAGTAACGGCATCCAATCCAATCCAATCGAATCCAATCCAACCGAACCCAAGTTACCGCATCCAATCCAATCCAATCCATTCCAATCCTATCCAGTCCAATCCAAGTAACAGCATCCAATCGAATCAAATCAAATCGAATCCAATCCAATCCAATCCATGTAACGGCATCCAATCCAATGTAATCCAATCCAATCCAATCCAAGTAACTGCATCCAATCCAATCCAATCCAATCCAAGTAACGGCATCCAATCCAATCCAATCCAATCCAATCGAAGGAACGGCATTCAAACCAATCCAATCCAATCCAAGTAACGGCATCCAATCGAATCCAATCCAATCCAATCCATGTAACGGCATCCAATCCAATGCAATCCAATCCAATCCAATCCAAGTAACGGCATCCAATCCAATCCAATCCAATGCAATCCAATCCAAGTAACGGCATCCAATCCAATCCAATCCAATTCAATCCAAGTAACGGCATCCAATCCAATCCAATCAAATCCAATCCAATCCAATCCAAGATACGGCATCGAATCCAATCCCATCCAATCCACTTAACGGCATCCAAACCATTCCAATCCAATCCAATCCAATCCAATCCAAGTAACGGCATCCAATCCAATCCAATCCAATCCAAGTTCCGGCATCCAATCCAATTGAATCCAATCCAAGTAGCGGCTTCCAATCCACTCCAATCCAATCCACTCCAATCCAAGTAACGGCATCCAATCCAATCCAAGTAACGGCATCCAATTAAATCCAATCCAATCCAATCCAATCCAAGTAACGGCATCCAATCTAATCCAATCCAATCCAAGTAACTGCATCCAATCCAATCCAATCCAATCCAATCCGATCGAAATAACTGCATCCAAACGAATCCAATTCAATCCAATCTAATCCAAGTAACGGCATCCAATCCAATCCAATCCAATCCAAGTAACGGCATCCAATCAAATCCAATCCAATCCCAGTAACGGCATCCAACCCAATCCAATCCAATCCAATCCAAGTAATGGCGTCCAATCCAATCCAATCCTATCCAAGTAACGGCATAAAATCCAATCCAATCCAATCCAACCCAAGTAACGGCAGCCAATCCAATCCAATGAAATCCAATCCAATCCAAGTAACCGCATTCAATTCAATCCAATCCAATCCGTCCAAGTAACGGCATCCAATCCAATCCAATCCAATGCAGTCTAATCCAATCCAATCCAAATAACTGCAACCAATCCAATCCAATCCAATCCTAGTAACCGCATCCAATCCAATCCAGACCAATCCCAGTAACGGCATCCAATCCAATCCAATCCAATCAAATCCAATCCAATCCAAGTAACGTCATCCAATCCAAACCAATCCAATCCAATCCAAGAAACGGCATCCAATCCAATCCAATCGAATCCAATCCAATCCCAGTAACCGCATCCAATCCAATCCAGTCTAATCCATTCCAAGTAACGGCATCCAATCCAATCCAATCCAGTCCAGTCCAATCCAAGTAACCGCATCCAATCCAATCCGTCCAAGTAACGGCATTCAAGCCAATCCAATCCAATACAATCCAGTCCAATCCAATCCAATTCAAGTAACCGCAACCAATCCAATCCAATCCAATCCTAGTAACGGCATCGAATCCAATCTAATCCAATGCAATCCAATCCAAGAAAAGGCACCTAATCAAATCCAATCCAATCCAATCCAAAAAACGGCATCCAATCCAATCCAATAAATCCAATCCAAGTAACTGCATCCAATCCAATCCAATCCAATCCAATCCAATCGAAGTAACGGCATCCAATCCAATCCAATCCAATCCAATCCAATCGAAGGAACGGCATTCAAACCAATCCAATCCAATCCAATCCAAGTAACGGCATCCAATCCAATCCAATCCAATCCATGTAACGGCATCCAATCCAATCCAATCCAATCCTATCGAAGGAACGGCATTCAAACCAATCCAATCCAATCCAATCCAAGTAACGGCATCCAATCCAATCCAATCCATGTAACGGCATCCAATCCAATGCAATCCAATCCAAGTAACGGGCATCCAATCCAATCCAATCCAATCCAACCGAAC